>NC_133821.1:97022823-97212823 GCF_047830755.1 Zonotrichia albicollis | reverse complement strand
TATAATTAATTATATAACATTTAATATTAGTTATAATTATATACTAGTAATTATTATTATTAATTTCTTTAAATAAATTAATATTTTATAGAAAGTAATTTTAGTAATTTGAATTGCTTAATATTCCAAAACCCAAAGAATAATGGGGTCCATTTCTTTTAAAAATTATATGACAGCTTTAATAGACTTGAGTAATATTAAGAGATATTATTTGAATATTTAAATATTTTCTTCAACTTTTATTTTAAGTTCATGGTTGGACAGCTTCATCATATGGGGATCAAAGATTTGTGAGGAGTTTTTGACCCTTCCTGTGTTGTTCCAACATATCATTTTACTGTGAATAACTAAGTGACAGTTTGGAACATAATTAATTCACTTCCCCTTCAAGAAATACTCTACCTTCCTCTTGTACTTAATTAATATGCAGACAAAATTTCAAATATTGAAGATATAGTCATAGCTGTCAACCATTAGGACAGTGATAGACTACTACTATTGACTATTATTTATTGAATTTTTTATGTGTTAGGGTCTAAAAACTTTCAAAATTATACAGATCTAATTTTTACTTTTTCCCCAATTTCTCTGCATGCACGAGCATTCAGACAACCTGTAGTTGGTTTCACAAATTAGTGTTCTAAATTCAAAAATCCTGAGGAAATCTTCATTGGATCTGTAAGCTGAATCCTTGTGTGTGAGGCAGAAACTGCTCAGTCTGTGTATGTCTTGTAATTCGCAGAAATCATCTGTTGGTAGTTATTGGCTGGTGGGGTTTGAATCAGATTCAATGAAACAGATAGAAAAATGATAATGGGTATTATTGACACAGAACACTGATCTCTCTGACAAAAGTACAGCTTTTTTGGTGCAGTGTAAAAATGCTAATAGCACAGTCCAAAGGTCTCCAATAAGCCAAAATGGCAGAATTAATATCCACGAGCCATTTTCTGAGACTTTCTACACATTAATATTTGCCCTTGGTTCATGTTTTTAGGTTATCTTTGCAATCACATAATGAAAAATATTTTTAATAAAAACAAAAAAGGGTTATTCTGTACAGAAATAGAGACAAAAACAAAACCTACAACAAATTTTGGTTGTAGCACTTTGGAATAGTCTTTTATAATAGTGATGGACAGCTTGTAGTGTTATAAACAAAATTGATGTATGCTTGCACTATCATTTTCTAGATAATACAGAATATATTGGAAAATTAAGAAATATGCTGTCATTTCTCACGTTTATTTTGTCTGTGATAAATGTTTCTGTGAAGCTAAATGAAACACCTCCTTTATTAGTATAAGAAAGACAAAATTGGTCTTATTGCAGCTGTCAGATAGTCTCCAGATTCAAATATATTTTCATATAAAGCAATATGCACAACACCTAAAGAATTAATATGCCAGTAAAGATTTTATTGAAATCATTAGAATATATCTTCATATATTCTAAACCTATCTATAACTGTTTTATGGAGGCACAATATATCCAGATATAATCCAAGTATTTTTTTATTTAGCTAATAAAAATGTCTACCAAATAGACACTGATAGTGATGAAGAGAGAATAAAATAGTTTGGAAATGGCATTATAGATCCATATTTAGAATTAATAGCATTAAGATAATCTCAAATGTATTTATTTTTTTAGTATTATCTACATTTGTAATTCATAAAGAACCTTGGGGTTTCTTTCCTTTTAAAAAGTGATTAAAGGACAGGAATATAAACAGAATAATTCTTTATTATGCCACATCTACATTTTTAAATACTTCTTGAATTAATTATTACATGTAAACATTTTCTGTGATAGAAAAGTAAATGTTGAACTTTGAATTGGCATCAGACATATTTTATTTCATTCCATTTAGTCTCACTGGCAGTTTATGTCTCTTAAGAGCAGGAAAATGAGAGCTGCTCAATAAGGCCACGTTATTGGCAGGTATTAAGTTATTCCTTTACACATCAGCTAACTCTTGGTTAAAGCAAATGATAGTGGAAGCCAAGCAGAAGTAACTGTGGAACCAAAAAAACCCCCAAACAACAACTTGACGTTACAATTTTCATTGTTTCTACTCTGTATTTTTTACTAGTGTCTTTTTAATGAGTATCGGTGTGTAAAGAGTTATTTGCTCCTAACAGTTATTTGCTCCTAATGATTTCTTATAATTTCTTTATGCTTTGGTTTTTTTTGGATTTCAGAGAGTTAAAAAGGCTACATATTTATCAGAACATCTGTTCTGTTCTTTCAGAGGTAAATTTGACTTCTTTTTAGTTTTAAGACTGGCCAGCTTTGAAAATAATTGCTTTTGTCTGCCTCCAGTGTTATTTTTTATTTTAAGAAGGGATCAAGATTAATTTGTGTACAAACTCCTGTGTTTGCCAAAGATTTCATATTAGTGTCTTAGCTTTTCACTTTTCTTATAGGGCATATTGTACATTGCCATTAAGGCAGCTTGTAGAAGTTTTGCAGAGCAGAACAACTGAAATGAAGAAAAAAAGAACAACAAACCCTCAGAACTGCTTCGTGCTCAGTTTCCTAGTCATTTGTGGCTGTGGAACTAAAAATAAAAATCTCCTTAAGTGCCATATTTTAGTTTACATGATACTTCTATCTTTCCTGAAATCTATCACTTTTGAACACATATCTACTAGCCAAGCTATTCAAGGAGTGAAGATAACAAGAGTCCTTCCAAAATAAATTTTACAGAAGTGCCATTTTAGTCCAAAAACATTGTATTGTTGACAGTACAGCCATGTTATTTTGTCATATTCAGAAACTCCAGCTGAGTACTTACGTGAGTTATACTTTTCCCTTCGCTTAAATTTCTGAAAACTAAATATTGTCTGCTATAAATGTTTTTTAAAGGAAATAGTTTCTATTTGGTTGATATTTTCCTTGAAGACTCAGGTCAAATTGGCACAGCTTTGCAGTTGAGGTCTCATAAATGTTGATTAAAGTGAAAAAATGTCTCCCCATCTGTTGCAGACAGATGTATGCTCTTTTAAGGTGTCTGACTTTTTCAGAGAGGTGACTGATGATTTGTGTTCAGCTAGTGTTCTATTGTGACATCCATATCCTCTTCTAGAGAGCTGTTACCTGACTAGCTGTCAGTCATTCTGTAACTGAGCAGTGCATTACACTTTTCAAAATGTAATGTCCTACTTAATGACACATTTCTTTTTCTTTTCTTTTTCTTATTTTATTTTTTCTTGTAAGGCAATGTCACCAATTTTTCAAGATCAATTTGCTTTCTAAATCCGTCTACAGAGAGTACCTCTCTGTATTCACATTCCTTCCCAGTGCAGAAACTTGAATATTAACACAAAGTTTAAAAAATGTTGAAATTTCTATGTGTCTTTAAAATCTTTAAATTAGCTAAAAACACTAACTCCAAATAGAATTTAAAAATCCCACTAACACTCATCAATCATTAAGTATTTTTTCCCTGAAGAATCAGCAGTTAAGTAATGATTTATTAGATATATAACTCATCAAGAAGTTGGACCACTTCAGATGTGGTATCTATTGTGACTGAAACCATAAGGGTTCACTGTCTCCAGCTAGACTTAAAACACAAAGAGAAAGTAAGCATGTGTTAATAACTTAAACTTTTTATCTACTATCTTCTTAACCAAACTACATTTCTCATCTAGCTGTGTTCAGTACTGCAGCTTACTGTATTGGCATTGCCAGTTTATGTATGGTAATGCCAATATTTTTGTTTCATGAGCAATGTGGAGGTGGAAGGTGCAGGAAAGAGAAAAATTAAGAAAAGTGAAGATAAAAGAGATTAGCCAAAATAAGTCTTCTACAAATATTATTTTTTTAATAATGCTTGTTTGGCACATGATGCAAGTATATTTTAAATGCCTAAAGTCTTTACAAATAAGAAATAAGTAGACTATTTAAAATATTCATTATTAAAAGGAATAAAAGGAAAGCAGTGATAAACCTTTCAATAACTGACAAGAAAACATACTCAAATTAAATAAAAAGAAGATAAGTAAAACTTAACTTTGGACTTTGGTTTTAGTATAGTAATTTTTTTGTTGGTTTCTATTTACAACATCTGGAGAAAGAGGAGCAGAAGTGTATTAGGATAAATCAGGTATTCTGATAGATGGCATTAGCTAATATTTGATCAGGAAATTTATTATCTGCTAATCAAAAACAGTTTTGTGACTAAATGAAAGATTTTGAGACAAAGACCAGTCTACAGCTTCTCACATCAGATTAAGAATGACCTCTGTCAATGTGTTTCAAATATGTAGACAACAGGGAAGTTTTACTATAAAGATGGTACCATGATGTTATAAGTATTGATACTTATAGAAGATTGTAAACTTTTTCTGCTACAGAAATACAAGTAGTCCTCACCATTAATCACAGTACCACAGAAATGAAAGTAACAGTTAAGCAATATGTGTTAGAGAAATACAGTGAAATTAATTTTCAAAGGCTATATCTACTGTTATTTTAAGAACTCCTGATCACTGAATGGTAACTCAGCAGAAAGAAATAAAAATCTTGTTTACAGACAGAGGAAGTACACAGTATGTTTAAGCAAAGCTAAGAATTAATTTTTAGTATAATTGAGATCTTAGGAGATAAATTCAAGAAAAAATATTAGTATACATCTAATTATCAGTGAAAAAGAATAGTTCATACAGAAGTCTCAATATTTACTATATATGGTATACTTTTCTTGTATTAGATACTGAGTTTTCTTTTTCTCTGTTACCCTAGAGCTAATTTTGTCCAATATATTTCTTGACCCATGGTGAATAGTATATAGCTGTGTGGCATAGCTCCTGTAAATAAAAATAAACCAAAAAATCATTCTAATGGAATAAAAACTTGCTATAGATATCTGTATGCGATTATCATTTTACTTTGCAAAGATAAACAAAATTAAACTGACTAGCCATAGAGACTTGCTTAATAAGAGAAATTGTCTGTCATATAAATGAAGTAAAACAAGGCTGCAACTCCCCACGAGAAAAGTTCAGACAGGGAAAACCTAACAAACACCAGTCCTGAGGTCTGGAAAGTTCAGTGCAAATGTTGTGGCTTGTTACTAGGAATGGCAATGCTGCATTACAGCCCTATCTGGTTACAAGATAGTGGGGAACCAGGGTAGGGAACTGACTAGGCATTTGGGAACTGACTTTTGGGAACTGACTGGGCATTCTAGCAGTGGCTGGGTGTATTGAGACTTATTAATGTTGAGTTTAAATATCTTACTGTGCATATAAGAAAACATTCACAATATAAATAAATGACTAGTTCAATGATATTTGCTTGTCTCACACAATATATTAAGTGGGTGTAAGGTTTTGGGTGTTGCAGCTAAAAGATGACAGCAAATATTTATTTCTCAGAAAGAAGTCTTTGTAAAATATTTTGGAAGTATGCATTGTAAAAAAATGAACAACCTCCCAAATCTAGCGCAGCCGTTAAACATATTTGTCTGTCTGTGTGCATTATTTGCCACGTGTTAGTGTATATTGATCATGTGGGATTTATTATTTTTACATGTAGGAAAAGCTGTTATGTTTTGTGGTATTAATTATATTCTGAAGTTCAAAATTGCTATCTGCTAAGTGTATCTGAAAATCCGTTCCATGTAATATTACACTTTAAGCGTCCGTGTCTCAAGAGAGCATCGCTGTTACTTTGGGCAAACTGAAACAGTTTGCCCAAACAAACAGAGATCTCAGTGTGCTGGGGACAAGGGATAGGCAGCAGCACCTACCACTTCAAAACTCACATTTTTTTATATTGGTGCCCACCAGGATGCTACACCAGTGGGAGTGAGCAGATGTGTTTTTCAAGGGTTTAACATTCATACGTGAAATCCAATTACACGTCCACAATGGGTTTGACTCATGCCTGCTTTACATCCTTTCATCTAGAGTTACATGTTTTAACAGGCCTGTAATCATCTGTGCCTTGAGGGACTGTCATGCATGCACCCATGTTTCTACTTCGGCGCATCTGAGTGTCAATCTCTTCCAAGATATAGAGGATCTGTATTCTGCATCAACAGGTGATGCATCCTAAACAATGCAGGAAACTGTCATTCCTCTTACTGCACACTGATATGTCAAATATTAGTCATAAAAAAGCTGTGAGATGTTGAAATAATTGGAAGAAGGTGTGTGGGAAGTCCAATGCTGTAATCAAATCTCCTTTTATCATCTCATTAAATTCAGAAAGAAAAATTTGCAGATCCTACAGAATCAATCTCACGCAGATAGATTTTCTTTCTAGTTTTATTACATTTTTTGTTACAATATTATTGTTTAAATTGTCTAAATTTTTTCAGCAACTAGAGAGGAGAAATAAAAAAATTAATCATTGAAATTTTGCATAATGTCACACACCATGGCACAAAACTCGGGTGCTATATGATTGCATGACTTGGAGTTTCTTAGAGGCCTGTGACTGATTTCTTTCTTTCTTTGGATTTTTAAGTATGTTGGGGTACATCAAGTTCATAGTTGTGCACTTAATTTGGTTTTGTAAAGTTCTGTGATTTCATGTAACTGAAATAATAATAAAACTCTTTGTACTATGAATATAAAACATTTTATGGCAGGAAAATAAATAGGTAAAAAATTATTGATAAATGAGAGCATGTGAACAAAACATCAGAAAATTTAGACATCTTTTGGCTTGCCATTTATCACTATATTTCATAGAACAGTTCAGCTATTTTTGTAGAAAGGTTTAAATGATGGAGACAATCCTTCGCTTCACATATTGAAGAAATTTTGTTTAATTTGTACTTCAAATACATATTTAATGAGGATAGAAAACATAGTTATAAAAAATCCAAATTAATTTTGCATTTCTAATTTTCAAAATCATATTCATTAAGATTGTTTCACTGTGAAACAACTTGTGCAACCTGATGTAATATTAAACAAGTATTTTCCTGAAATTATTTCAGTAGCTCTCTGCTTTCATATTTTTCTTTAAAGGTGCCCAGAGTCTTAAGTACAGTTCTTTTATTAATTTCCATTCATGGCAGAATTGGACAGTTCACATAATAGATTTTTTATTATTCCTGCAGTCATTTAAGAGTGATGGAGAGGGAGATATGAGCTCTTCTTCCTGGAATTCTGGGAATAGTTCAAAGCTGTGCCAGGGGAGGTTTAGATTGGATATCAGGAAGCATTTCTTTTCCAACAGGGTGGTCAAACAGTGGAACAGGATTCCTAGAGTGGCCCTAGAGTATGCCCCAAGCCTGTCAATGTTTAAGAGTGTTTGACAAATGCCCTTAATAATATAAGTTGAATTTAAGTCAGCCCTGAAGTGGCATTCTATTCTATTCTATTCTATTCTATTCTATTCTATTCTATTCTATTCTATTCTATTCTATTCTATTCATCCTACCTTTGATATTTTACCTTTATCTCTTCTACACTATCCTATTCTATCCTGTCCTACTCCTAGCCTAGCCTAACCTATGCCTGATAACAAAGTCCATATTGCATGCATTGTTATAAGTTCTTGTCTTAGGGCAAAAAAGGTCACCAATGTTATTAAGCATAGAAGATGTCAAAGAACATTTATTCCACTTTAAATTTTATTTTATCTTGTTAAAATTACATTTTTCATTTCAGGTTTTTACAGATTTAATAAAATTTCTTGGTCAAATATTAAAAAGTGGTTTTAGCCTTTAGAGATATTTTGTGATTTGCTTTTGTCCTGAAGTGCTAGGACACAATTTCATTATGGTCTCTCAAGCTCTTTGGTACAATGCTACTATTGTTGCTCAAGATAGATAAGTTTTTCTGAGAAATAAACCTGAACATAATTTATCAAAATGCTTCCCTCAGCCTCCAAAACTGCCTTGTAAAGTCTCATTCTTCATCTCTTTGAGATAAAATTATATAATGACAGTGTTAGGATTTATTCTAAATATAAAAAAATGCATGCATTGCTTATACATTGTTATAGGAAAAAAGGAAGAAATTGCGGGAAGATCAGAATACTGAGTTTTTAATTAGCTAAGCAAGGAAAAAAGGAATATTAAACTCCACCTAAGGCTTTTTGGTTTGCAGGTGTCATTGACATTCAAATCACATTTCAACTTTTCTTGTATCTTAAAAGCTACTTCATTTGTCACTGGCCCAGCTTGTCTCAAGTGTGGTTTACATTGCATTTAATTTTCTAGACAATATATCTTCATGTTTCTATGTCAGTAAGAATTTCAACAAGAAAATAACTGAGCACAAACCTTTTGGAAAAAAAAAAACCCTAATATTTTTAATTGGTCCAAAAGTCTTCAAAATCCATCTTTAGGTATATTCTTCCTTTTTTCCCGCACTATTTTATTGATAGTGCAGTTTGCTATTGAGTATTTTTTTTGAGTAAATTATTTATATGTTTTACTCTGATTTAAAAGTAAGGCATATAATATTGCAGAGGGGAAAATGCATGTATCCTTAACTACTATTCTCTTTACATTTTAATGGTGTTTTTACATAATCTCCTCATTGAATATTCATCACAGATGATGTCTTAGCAAACTGACAGAAACTGTTCTGTTTACCCATTTATAATTTGAATTAGATCCAAACAATGTCTTCCACCCAAATGTGTACTTACAGGGCACTATGATCTGCATATTTAAGCAGATTGCTGTATGGTTTTGATACTAATGACCAGAGATCATCTTCACTGATTCCGGTATATTTTTTATGAGGTCAAGAACATTGCAGGTCAAGAACAGCTCTACTCAAGTGATTATAAATGCAAGGACATAAAATCAAGGTAAACGCTAAAGGAATCAGCCTGTAATCATTAAAGTAAATCATATTTACCACTTCCTCTTAATACATATGAACCTCATGGCACAGGATGAAAATAAATATATTATATTAATTATATTATAATTATTATATAATATATTAATTATATTAATATATTATATAATATATAATATATTGCACTGAGATGCAAGGTAAATTTTCAACATTAGTATGGGATTTGAGAAAGTACATTGAGATGTCAGAGATTGAATTTTAAAACCAAGACAGGTAGGCTTTTATTACCAAAAAATTAAATATGTAATTATGTTTTGTGTTGGGGTTTTTATTTTTGGAAATTTAAACCATGCGAAGCATTGCTGAACAGTGTTCAAAATGTATGTGCTGTCATCACTATTGTTATTTTTATGGCTTTTGGGAGAAAGAGTTTTGTTTTCTCACCATGATCTCTAAGAGAAGTTTAATATTTACTGTAGATGAATGTAAATGTCTTCGTAAGTCATTTTATTAGAATTATTTTAGTGTTTCAATTCTCCTACATAATTGTGGTAGGTTGATCTTACCTGGCTGCCAGGTGCCCACCAAGCTGCTTTCTCGCTCTTCCTCCTTATCAGGCCGGGGGAGAAAATAAGATAAAGAAGCTCATGAGTCAAGGTAAGGACAGGGAGATTGCACACCAGTTAGGGAATATAGATTCAACTTTGGGAAGAAAATTTTACAGACAATTAAACATAGAGTAGGATGGTGAGAAACAACAATAAAAACTTTTTCTCAAGTCAAACTCTTCTGCATCCTTCCTGACTGAATGATGAAAAGGTGTGGGGAATATGGGCTGCAGTCAATTCATAACAGCTCCTCTCTGCCACTCCTTCTTCACACTTGTACTCTGCTCTATTGCAGTGTCCTTGTTTTGGGATAGCAGTCATTCATAAACAGCTTGAATGTGGTCCTTCCCACATGCTGCAGTTTATGGCTCCTTTCCTTTTTATTTTGTCATGTAAAAGTGTAATTGTAAATTATAAAGCTTTTGTCACATGCTACGATTCTTATTACTTCCTAGGCAGCAGGTTGAATTAAATTTTAGTTTATGAAAACAATAGTAATAATATTACAGAGAATTATTCAGAAAACAATTTGGTTTTTATTTCAAAAGTACACTTGGGCCAACAAGGCATGTTGTTGTATATTTTAAAAATAGAGTAGGAAGAAAAGCTGTAAGGAAAACGCAACTTTCAAAGTCAGTTTAAGTTAATCTATTAATATGAATGCCAAAATTTCATATTCATAACTGCTTGCTATTCATAATGTAAGCACAGGGAAAAATTATTTATATGTTTTTATTCAGAATGAAGTTAACCTCAATGTATTTAAACATTGTAGTGTATAACACTATCTAAAAACTTCCAGATTTATGTAAAATGTTGGTGCCCTGACAATTCAATTTCCATGTAATATTACTGAGATTTTATTACAGAGATATGCATTCATTCACAGTTCCTTCATTCTCATCATGTATATAAATGTTTTGTATTTATAAATGTATATACAAGCAGTTTATATGTTCTAGCATTATAAATAAGACTTTTTCTATATGAAGCATGTGTTATCTTATTACAACAAACACTTCAGTACACCAAAGATAAAATTTGTTTGTCCATCCCCAAGTATCTGTTATGGTGTGAGATGCTCAGGTATTCAAGATGTTACAAGCAAGGCTGATGTGTATGACGCAGGAAAATTCATGTTGCTCTAGAGAGGACGACAAGATGCAAAGACATCTTGTATGGCAGAAAATATCTGTGTGGACATCTGAAAGAAAGAAAAACTATTTGCTGACACATTGCTTCGTTTTCCTCTTAAAATTCCATAAATGTAACCTTCCATCAGCACAGTAAACATACCTGCTTTATCAGAGTTTCTAACTTGGCTCAGTATGGCTCAGACCTTTCCAGTCTCTGTTTTAAAAAGCATTTAACAGTAGTTCTATGCATATCTAGTGAATTAATTTAACTGTCAAATTGTATTTTTCTGAGGCATTTCTTTCTCTGAATATTTTGGCATCTCCTTGTACCTCTGGAGGTTTTTCAGTGTTCACTTCAATTGCCTTTTTGCACCATACAGTGTGATGGCAAGATGTGTCTCGTTTCTAAAAGAAATAGTTTGTGCTCTTGGAACTATTATGCCACAATAACAAGAAACCAGCAAGCTCAAGTACTCTACTTCTCAAAGAAAACTGGTGCTTTTGGACCTTTCAGCTACTATTGACAGATGGTTACTACTGCAGGGAATTATCCTAAAAATAAGTTTCATAGTGTTAGAATGCATGAAATAAAGGATTTACCTAACATGTCCAATCAAAAATAATATTTGAACTACTGGGTGTGTATGGATTTCCCATAGTTAATTTTTTGTTTAAGGTCACAACTGCAAATTTTCTTTGTTATTTTATTACTTTTATGTCCTGGACATTCCACCGACCCACATGTCATTAAAAAGGTATTTGAATTCCTTTGGTGAATATTGTACAATGATATTTGAGTTAGGACACATAAAATTCATTATATTTTTTTAAAGTTTTCTGAAATTTGAATATTTGCCATACATGATTCCTGTTTCACATGAATTTTAAGTAACAAGAATTAAAGTGTCAGAAAACTCTTGAGGAATTATGCTTTTAAATAAGTAATTTTCAAGGACTTGAAATTAATTGCTTTAAGGACTACACAATAATAACAGGGCTGGGATTTAACACTTCAGATTCCCACATATGGCACTTTCTAGAGAATAGTTTGTGTATAGATGGATATACACCTTTCATACTTAAACACTTCTTCATGTAGACCTTTCTTTCATGTCCTCTATCAAGATTCCTCTGCACTTTGAATTAATCAATAAAATTTACCTACTCCTTAAAGACTAGGAAGAAAGACAACAGTCAAATGGATTAAAGTCAGTATTTTTCTCCTGCTTAAATTTTTAAGGCAAAAAAATGGTGTGCTCATTTAATAAGTGATAATCTCAGCCTTTATGTAAGTCAGAGTTCTTATCTGGTAATTCATGGGATATTAGTTTATGTGTAATTTGTTTTTAAAAAATGCTAGCTGGAGCTTTTAATTTTCAAATTTAAAGAACAGTATTTGCAGACCTTGTTTTGAACAACAAATCTAAAAATATTTATTTAAAATATTTTGAAAAATATTTACAATAATCAAATTAGCACAATCAGAATTCTTTTTGATGAATGGCAAGCAGATAGATGCATTTTTTTTATTTCATTTCCATTTTTCAGTTTAAAACAAATGACACAGTGTTTCTTTAAAGCGTGTATTTCCATATTTGTTTCCTACTGACAGTTGGAGCAGCAGAAGGAGCAAAAATGAAAGCCATATATTGGGCATTTTTCTTTGGCAGAAAATGAGAAATAGATCATCCTAATATATCAGAGAGTTGTCTAAAATTGTCCAAAAGTGATAAATTCCAAACTTTTAGTGTGAACATATGAATAATTATCTCCTCTTGCGATTCTGCTTTTTATTGTTTTAATTTTAGCTTTCAAACCTAAATCAAATTGATTGATAATTCATTAAAAATATGGCTCACATAGGCGTGAAATATTCATTGGACTTAAATTTTAATGCTGTATACTATTCTGTGTACATAGAAATGGTAACATATTTGTATACATATCAAACAAACAAAGAGAAGGAGGAAAATGTTTCAGTGATTAGGATGGCAAAGTGAAATTCAACATGATGTTTAGGCACTATAGCTGAAGATTAAAATCTAACTTGGCAACAAGCTGCTTCTCTGACTGAGTAACAGATTGTGGCAGCTCTGTTAACTCTGAAATCATCATTATGGGATTTTTTTTAGCATCTCCTTCTACAGAAGAAACTAAACTGTGTCTAAAAATGTGTTCATTCTCTTATTGTGGATGTATTTAAATTCTTTAAGCAGATGATTAGTTACAGATCTATTTTACATAATTAACAGCTACCACTAAAAATGGCACTTCATAGTATCAAGAATTTTATTATTCTCATTTTTACATTTAATTCTCTATTTTTTAATAGGTTTAGCTTCCAGCCACTGTATGTCCATCCTTTCTATCCTATATTTCAGAAAGTTCTTCCTTATTGGAGTAGTATAGGATTAATGTCAAATCACGTCATAACTTTTACTACATAAACAAAATGAGCTGATTTTTCTTAAGATAGTTCTTATTGTTTTCTTCCAAAGATCTCAGATTATTTGGCCTTAATTAACTTGCTGAGGAAGGGCTATGTCGGTTATGGCAAGTACATTCAAAGTTATCTATGTTAAAAATGGCAATCCAAAGAAAGAAAAGCTGTGGGGAAAAAGACAGTCTGTGTTTACTTACCTGGAAAATGCTCCAGGCATGGGACAATCACCTGATAATAGTCATTATAAAACAAACTTTAAGATTATTATTATTATTATTATTATTATTATTATTATTATTATTATTATTATTATTATTGTTGTTGTTGTGATTTTACTTTTTTCCTCCTTTTTTTAAAACAGCATCAGCATTTTTGGTTTTACGTTATTACTACAACATGATATTAATGTTATTTCCTTCTTATCTTTATTTAATTTCTACCAGGTGTGGTGTGGTTATTAGGTTAATTTTCAAGTCATTAGTGGAAGCTAAAAGGAAAATACATTCCTGAGAATGAGGAATATAGATTATAATGTCAATATTGAAAAATAAGCAAATTTCTTTTTATAATTGCTTTTTAAGTAACTACAGTTGTTGGGATAATGGTAGTACCTAAAGCTTTTAACATTTTTTTAAAATAATGAACAGAATAATCTAATTTTTTTCAATAAATTTGTAGTCACTCAACAAAAATTGGAGGTATTAAAATTTTACAGGACAGGACTTTGTATTGGCATCAATTTTATTTCTTCTGGTTGGAGCCTGGTAGTTGCAAGTTATTAATTTTGCATCTTATTAATTGCAGCTTTACCCATGCCAAATTATGAATAATATGACTGGGATAAATATTTTACCTTTTTTAAGAGCTTTGAAGGAAAACGAATAACATAATTTACAAAGGAATATGAAAAAAAATGTTATACCATCTTTCACAATACATCACCCATAAAACTTCTTCTTTAAGAGTTACTTAGTTTTATTACTATATATAGTCAATTTTTTTACATTTCCTCTTCCTCTGAATTTTGTCTATAATTACATTGCCAGTTAAAAATTCAAGAGATATCACTGTAGGAGGGGTGGGCTGGGGAAAGAGTGGAGTTTTGAGAGTTTTCTCAAAAAAAACATGCTTCTATGTGTTCTCTAATACTGGCAACATCTTTTGAAATTGCTTCTATATTATGTTGTTCTTAAGTGAAATAGGTGCTCCAAACCTTGGCTTACAAATCTGCTTTCAGAATCTGGCTCCATTCTTCTAAAAATTAAAAAAAAAAATATAAACTTGAAAGACTGGAACGTTTCTATGTTTAAGTCTATAGAAAAAAAAATACCTTGAATATTTATGTTACTTTTGATATCTACATAGCAGCAGGGAGAAGAAGCAAAGTAGTAAAGTACTGTTACATTTGAAGGCAAATACTGTTACATTAAGTACTGTTACATTTGTCAATGAAATGGAATAACCTATTACAGTTTCAAACAACTTGTATAAAAAGACATGATAACTAACATTTTTTTTTATTATTTTAAAATTTCTAATCATGGATGCTCAGGACTGTTTTGTTTTCTGATTTTAATGTATGCTACTGTAGTTTTACTCAGGCAACAAATTGTCTCACTGTATTTTCTCATTTTGAAGAGATGTTCCTTCAAGCAAGTCCTGGGTTTTTTTTTCTCTTTTTTTGTGGGTTGGTTATTTGTTTGTTTGTGTGGTATTCTTTTTTTCTTTTATTGGTTTGGATTTGTTTTTTGTGGTTTATATGGGGATTTTTTGCTTGTTTTTGTTGGTTTGTTTTGGGGTTTTGTTTGTTTTTCTTTGTGTTTTTGTTTGGTTTTTGTTTTTATTTTTGTTTGGGTTTTTTGTTTCATTTTGAGGGGAGGATAAGATACACTTCTATTAACATTGATGCTGTTTTGAAGTTGTTGACTTGATCCGCTTGAAAATATAACAGATATCTTATAGGGAGTTTTCATTTCTTCTTGCATCTTAGAAAAAAAATCACTGCTCTTGCTGAATACTTTCTCTTTACTTAATGCGTACATTTATAACATGTATAAGTAATAGTAAAATAGATCTTTTTAGTAGTGAAAAGAACATTCACACCTAGGTGTTTTGGAGATGTAGAGCTGCCATGTGCCCTATTGCTTCCTCCAGACAGAATGTCCATACAGGCATTTCCTACAACTCTGGTGCTGTTTTTATGAATTGCTTGCAACAGCAATTATGCCAGCAGAAACATGAAGTATGGGAGTATCTAGGGTAAAAGAAAGTGTTTCAAATGAAAAACTAATTATGACAAATTCACTTGCAGAACTTTTGTATACGTACCTCCTTAGGTGTCTTGTATTTTTAAGCTTTTTCTTGTTTTCTGTTTTCACAGTCTATTTATCTAATAAGAAGTAATCATTCTGAATTGCTTATAAGGGAATTTTGTCTCATACCTTTCAGAAAGCAAGTAGGATCATTCTTCTGTAAGAAGAATGTAACTGATCATCCAGGAATAAACATAATATGTTTGGAAGCAATTTTCATGTTTCCAGTTTTTCTAAATGAAAATTAATTCTTTTCTTCATTTGATCTGTTCATATTAAGCATATGTAAATTGTGATGGTAAAATTAGTATTACTTGAAATTTTAATTGCAAAGCAAAACTGAATCTGGATAAGCACCACAGAGCTACTTTTTTCCTCTCTTGGTATATTAATCAGTATTGTTAAGCCACATATGTAGTATATGGTGGTATATTGTGATATTATTGAATCCTCATAAGTTTTTCCTATGCAGTACTCATATCTATACTGATATATAGGTACAGATATAGATATATCCATATCCAAGTCATCTTATATTCTTCAATCTGCCTTCTAACAAATCTCAAAAGTTATTCTGACAATTCAAAGCTTAATCTACACACAAATTTTAACCAAATAGATATGGGTAAATTTAGTTTCTCATAGTCATCAAAACTCCCATATAGTCATTAGAAACAGTAATTCTAAGTGGTAGTTTGCTCCACCGTAAGACAGGTAATATGAATTGTGTCACGCTAGTCTCACTTAAGGGCTTGGTAAAATTTTGGAGAAAATTATTCTGGGAATTTTTGAAAAACACCTGAAGAACAACACAGTTAATGGTCACAGTGAGCAGTTCTTCACATGGGGATGAAAGTTCCTCATGTCCTGCTTGACATACTTAATTTCATTTTATGATAGGGTAACCCACCAGGCTGATCAAAGGAACCCAGTTGATGTGGTATTTTTGGATTTCAGTGGTTTTTAATACTGTGTCTCACTGGATCCTTCTGGACAAAATGTCCAGAACTCAACTGCATAAACACATCATGTGATGGGTGATCAACTGGCTCATGATTTGGACACAAAATGTGACAGTCACTGAGGTGACACCAGACTGGGGACTTGTCACTAGTAGTATTCCACAGGGCTCCATCCTCAGCCCATTTCCCTCACACATTGTCATAAATGAGTGGGATGCTGGGCTGGAAGGAATACTGAGCAGGTTTGCAGATGATACAAAACTTGGAGGAGCTGTTGACTCCCTCGAAGGCAGGGGGGCCCTGCAGACAGACCTCAATAAATTAAAGTACTGGACAATCACCAGCCATAGAAAGTTCAACTTGCCATAGGAAGGCCAAGTGCTGGATCCTGCACCTGGGATGGAGCAATCCTGATTGTATGTATAGATGAGAAACTGGAATCAGAACTCTGGAAATGGACCTGGGGGACCTGGTCACAGAATCACAGAACCACAGAATGACTAGTTTGGAAGAGACCTTCAAGATCATCAAGTCCAACCCATGCCCTAAACACCTTAACTAAACCGTAGCACCAAGTGCCATACCCAGTCTTTTTTCGAATACATCCAGGGATGGTGACTCCACCACCTCCCCAGGCAGATCGTTCCAATATTTTATCACTCTTTCTGTGGAAACTTCTTCCTAATATCCAAACTATATTTCCCCTGACACAGCTTGAGACTGCGTCCTCTTGTTCTGTCAGGTGCTGCCTGGAGAAAGAGACCAACCCCCAGCTGACTACACCCACTTTTCAGGAATTTGCAGCAAATGATAAGGTCACCCCTGAGTGTCCTCTTCTCCAGGCTAAAAAAACCCAGCTCCCTCAGTCATTCCTCACAGGGCTTGTGTTCCAGGCCCCTCACCAGCCTTGTTGTCTCCTTTGGATGTGCTCAAGCATCCCAACATCCTTCCCAAACTGAGGGGCCAGAACTGGACACAGCACTCCAGGTGTGGCCTCACCAGTGCAGAATACAGGGGAAGGATGACCTCCCTGCTCCTGCTGGCCACTATTCGTGATACAGGCCAATAGCAAGCTGAATATAAGTGAGCAATGCCCTGGCAGCCAGGAGGGCCAACCCTGTCCCGGGGGCATCAGGCCCAGCATGGCCAGCTGGGTAAGGGAGGGGGTTGTCCCTCACTGCTCTGCACTGGGGTGGCCTCACCTCCAGTGCTGGGGGCAATTTTGGACACTACAATATTAAAAGGACATTAAAGTTTGAGAGAGCATCCAAAGGAGTGTAGCAAGATGGTGAAGGGCCTTGAGGGGAAGCTGTATGAGGAGAAGCTGAGGTGACTTGGTCTGTTCAGCTTGGAGGAGACTGAGGGGAGACCTCTCTCAGTTACAGCTCCTTGTGAGGGGAGGAGGAGGAGCAGACACTGATCTTCTCTGTGTGGTCACCAGTGACAGGACCTGAGAGAATGGCCTAAAGATGTGTCAGGGGAGGTTTAGGTTGAAAATCAGGAAAAGGTTCTTCAGTTAGACCATGGCTGGGCAATGGAACAGGCTCTGCAGGGAAGTGGTCACAGCACCAAGTCTCAGGCACATGGTGTGACTCTTGGGGCTGTCTTGTACAGGGCCAGGAACTGTACTCAGTGATCCTGGTGGGTCCTTTCCAACTCAGGAAATGTTATGACAGAAAAGTGCCATTTTCTGTCCACCAGCTGTGAAAAGAGCAATGATTAGACTGGGTGCTTACTGTTTACACATTAAATTTTAGTTTCTATGAGTCAGATTGAAGGAATTCAAGTTAGTCCTCTCAGCCCTCAACCATTTAAAGGTCTTTCCAAAAGGTTTTATGTGTTAGCATAAAATAACAATTATCATAGAAATGGAGATAACAAGATTTTGTTTAATATTGTGTAATATATCTTCACAATGTATCTTCCATAAAGGAATGTTTCTTGTCACATTTCCTATATGCTTAGCCAGAAGCTTAAAACTTTCATTTATGTTTTATATGCAATTACTTTTTTTCTGACTTATTTTGGTATTAAAGAGGTGAACATTCATATTTGTTTTTAAATTGTTGTATAAAAGAATTTGTGAGTCTATCCAAATGTATTATTTGGAGTCAAACCAAATGTATTATTTAAATAATACATTACCTTATATTTTCATGGAATATTCTATTAGGTTTTTTCCTCCATATTAAATAATAATTGCATTAAAAGTCTTGCAGGTTTTTTTTTTTTTTCCCAGGAACAACTCTCTTTTTGTGCTTCTACATAATTTTTGCTTCCTTTTAGCTTTATTAGTCTTGATTTAATAATTAAATTTTGCATGTTAACCACTGATATAATCTAGGAATACTAGAAGGTACGCCAGGAGAAGATGAAAATGTATATTGTTTTACCTGAAGCATATTGTCTGAAAATCATATGATTACTGTAACAATGGACAACCTAGGCATGAGACCCCACTAGCAGGGCTTTAGGAAAGGCAGATCCAACCTGATCTCCTTTTAGATGACCCCCTTAGTTGATGAGGCAAAGGCTGTGGATTTTCTCTGTCTGTATGCTTTTCTTTGGGTTACAAACAAAAGCAACATAGTTCAATGTAAATATCACCTAATCTACTGGTGTAAGTTCCTCTTCAATGTAAATATCACCTAATCTAGTGGTGTAAGTTCCTCTCTACAGTTCATTGTACTAGCATTTCCAATTCCAACAAAGAAATGAGGCGGCCTGGCTTTCTTTTTTAATACTGAGAAAGTTTAAACAACTAGCTTGGGTTGGATGATGCTTTTTTAGAGGGCTAAAATTTGATTGAGATGCATTCTGCCTTGATAATCATATAGCAATACATTTAAGTGGATGGAAAGTGTAGTTTTTCCATGTGTTTCCTCCAAAAAAGGAGCATAATAAAGTTTGTGCTGAAAACTGAAATTTGACCCAAATGTTGTTTCTAACCACAAAACAAAAGAAAAATTAACTGCATCACATGCAAGGGCTGATGTTATCTGAGAGCTTAGCCAGGAATATCTCTAAAAGTTAGTATAAAGATAAAATGAATAATTTTGTGAAAAATCACTGACTGTCTGCACTATCGTGTCAAGTTTTTTGCAGGAACCTTTTGTATCAAATTACAAAAAGGTGCAATGTCCTGATATATGTGTACATATATATCAGCTGCAACTACTTGCCAATACTAAACTCTAAAATTGCTTGTCTTAGAATTGTTCTTTTATAGAAACCAAGTCCATTTTCATACTTTATCTTAAAAAATTAAAATTTTGTAAATAACTTTTCAAAGAACTCTGAGTGGTACATTTGTAATTTTCTTGGCAATGCATGACTAAACATTATGTGGAATCACAGTTTAATGTTAGTAATTTATGCAAGGAAATTCATGCTTTTGAATTTCTGTCAACTAGCCTCCTCTATCTTTTTATGAATTAGTAGTTCATATGTTCTACCTTGTTATTGTATAATCCAAGAGATAAGAATGTTTTAATATACTTCCAATACTAGCACTACAATTTTTATGTAGTTAAAAATATATATACATACAATATATATAGAGTTAGAAAAAGAAAATAGATTTCTTACTTCAATAATGAACAATTATCACCAGTTAGTGGTGTCTGGCATCTTTGTATATTAGCATGTGATACTTCTGAAGCATTATGGCAGTGACTTGCTCCTAAGCATGAGAAATTGCAGAATTTTCTGCACTTGTGGTCTTTCTAGGTGTCTTTCAAAAATAATTATTGCATCATTATTTGATTTATAGTAAGCAAATAATTCAAGAATTGAACAGGTTAGATAACATGTGGGAATGTTTGAAGTAACTGAGTTATTTAATTTTAATAGGTTATAAAGCTTGCTTTTGAAGAGTTTGAACTGGAAAGAGGCTATGATACTCTTACTGTTGGAGATGCTGGGAAAGTTGGTGACACCAGAACAGTGTTGTATGTGTAAGTATACAACTTCCAAAATTTTTCTTGGAAATTTGCTGCCATGTTGTTTCTCCCAGGCCAGGATATATATACTTAAATTCGCAATTTTAATGTATGGAACTTGATAATTAACGTTAGCTTAAAATTCAAGCACCATCAACAAATATTTTTCATTACAAAGTTTGCTCCAAATAATTAGTAGCATCTTTATAGTCTTTAACATTAGGGACCCAAAACTGCATATTGAATTTTTTAAAATAAAAAGCAATGCTTCCTTTAAAAAACAACTACCTGTATAACTGGATTTGTTTTCACAAGCAATTAAGGGAATTAAAAAATAAAAGGTTCAGATTTCAGTGAACAGAAGATACAACTTGTGTAAAAAAAGGCATTGATTGATTTAAAATTTTGAATACTCAAAATTGGATTTGTGTATGAAGCCTTAATGAAAGGACATAGTCCACTTTTCAGTAAATTTAAACATGCTTTATGGAATAATATAATGTAATATATTAATGGTGTAGGAATTTAGATAAATTTGAAGGAATATTCCAGACTAGATAGCTACTTTAAATTTACTGCTCTTCAGTAGTGTCTGGATTAATGGAAATAATAGAACCCTGTACAGATTACTTAATCTACCTTAACCATCTCATTTTTATTGCATATGCTATTTTTTCTTACTGCATAATGAGATCTTGTGGTTAACAAGATATTTTGGCTGCCACTTTTAGAGGGTTAAGTTATCATGAGAGTCCTGGTCACCAAACACAGACCAAAATTACAGTCTTGATAAATTATCAATGAATAAATAAGATAAATTAGCAGCAATTATGCCATAATAACATTACTGTCTTTATCCAACAGATAAAAAATCTGTTGGATAAAGACAATACTGAGCACATTTTATAAAAAAAATCCAATGTAGTTTTATATTTTGAGAGGGTTTTAATTCATAAAAATAATTGCCATTTAGTTTCCTTTACTTAATTATAGAAAATGAGTACTCTTAACACCCACACATTTTATTTTAAATAAACTAGAATGCTTTTGCAGGAAGAAATCTCTGAGAACAATATTTCCATTACATGTATTGGCTTATGAATATAGAGATTTATTAATTGTTAATATCTGAACTGTCATATCAAAGTTCTTAGAAAACTCCTAGTTTAATTTGGCTTAAAAATATTATGAAGAATTATTGAATTATTTGCTCAATGCTTGTTTTTCTTGGTTTGCAATACCAAGTATCTGCTACTGAGTAAATTGAATTCTATATTCTGAGTATATGAAAAAGGAAAAAAGAAAAAAAAATGCAAGGAAACTCCCTGTTTTGAAGGCTTGCACATTATACTAACAAGAAAACATGAACTGGGAATGGATTTCCACACATAAGTTTATTTTTTCTTGTACTTTTCAGACCAGTTGTATAATGCAACAGCACTTCTGGTGAGGTTGATCTCATTGCTTGTAACTATGACAAAAGGGTTTGCATTTTTTTTCTTTTTTGAATTGGGATACATTTTTGCTCATAAAGAGTGCAAAACTCCTTAAGAGTCAAGTCTTTAAGTAGGAAATTTGCTATCCTAAACTGTTAATTGTTTTCTACACTGCGCATACTTTATATGTCAAAATTTGCCAAAATTATGTCAAAATTAAAACTAGGTGTCAATTTTCTTTTTTTTTAGCTTTCCATTTGAAGCCATTTAGCCTGTGACTACCTAGTTCACATCTATTTTCCATGACTATGCAGAAAATAAAAATAGAAATTAAAAATATTATTTTCTCATATTAATTGCTATTTAATAAGCAGGACTTCATAATAACATCACCTCCTATAACTTTTTTAACTCTAATAACATTTTAACATTTCTGTCGCAGACATCTGCTTCTAAGTCCATCACTGGCGTTTCTAGAATTACTACAATGGTCCAACTAGAGACACGCTTTAATTCTAACCATTTCTTTAATATATTTTTTTTGACTAAAATAGCAACTGTTTTATCCATATTAGTGCACAGCCCATCCTGAAGGATTACGGTACAGTGTTGGACCTACCATTTTTACTGTAAATTGTATGTTTGATGAAAGTGAAATCTATGCAAATAAATTTAGCTGCCTTTTGGGTAGTAAAATTAGCATTACACTGAAAAACATTTGAGAAACAAAATTATTAATAACTGAAATACACTCGAATACAGGAAGGCCCAAGGACAAATCTCATGATAATTAATAATGAATCTGAATTTCTATTGAGACAGTGTTCTTGAAGTTATTAAGCACTGGATTGTATCATGCATTACAAAATATGTTAAACAGCACCACAGATATGTGCCATTTCACTTGCTGTTCAGGAGGGTCTTCTGTAAATGCAAGGTAACATCTCTCATAAAACACTAGGTCCACTTGTAGATATATTGTCATAAGAAAGTTCATAACTAAATGTCAGAGTGATTTTCTTTTCAAAATTTTTTATTAGTTGGTTGTAATAACATCTGTTACATTTAATGAGCTTTCAGCAGCACCTTGCAGTTTCTTATTCATCCCAGGAGATTGAAGGAGCTTACAGCGAAGACTTTTCTAGCTAGATTTAATTTCTAAATTTCCCAGGGCATCTTAAAGAAATAATACAGCTTTTCTTACACTCTTCAAGCTTCTGTTGGCAGACAAAATGCCCAAATTTCTGTAGAAATTATGCAGAATTTTTGTAGAAATCTGTGGAATCTCATGCATTTGATTCTAAAACTTTGTAGCTTTTCTGATTTAGTTGCAGATGGTCTGATCTTGAGATGATTACAGACTGGGAAAAACTCGGATTCAGTAACAGCATGTGTTGGTAGACAGGTCTGCATTCCCTAAAGATTTGATCTGCTTTATCTTCTATCCTAGCTGAAGGATGTAGTTCTATCTATGGAGGCATTCTCAAGGAGTAAAACCAAACAGAAACAACAACAAAACCTGAACTAAACCAGCAAACAAAACAAAACAAAACAAAACACCAGACAGAAACTACCACCACCAAAGAAATGACTC
Organism: Zonotrichia albicollis; assembly: GCF_047830755.1. Classification (NCBI taxonomy): domain Eukaryota; kingdom Metazoa; phylum Chordata; class Aves; order Passeriformes; family Passerellidae; genus Zonotrichia; species Zonotrichia albicollis. The sequence continues at coordinate 97,189,608 of NC_133821.1, read as the reverse complement.
TGCATTTTATTGATATCTGCTTGTGGCTTCCTTTTTTTTTTTTTTTTGAGGGGGGGAAATTGTTTTCTCCCACTTCTTTCCCTTCCAAAAGTCTTGGCCCTCTTCCTATACCCCAACATGTGAATCTGAGGAAATGATTGTAATTTGTTTGGTTCATATCTATCATCTATGGATAGACCACTGACATTTAGAAGGAAGGATGTTCTTCCTATTTGATGAGTTTACCTTTTTCAGTTGTGTCTTTTTCTTTCTTTTTCTTTTTCTTTTTCTTTTTCTTTTTCTTTTTCTTTTTCTTTTTCTTTTTCTTTTTCTTTTTCTTTTTCTTTTTCTTTTTCTTTTTCTTTTTCTTTTTCTTTTTCTTTTTCTTTTTCTTTTCCTTTTTCTTTTTCTTTTCCTTTTCCTTTTCCTTTTTCTTTCTTCCATTTTTCTTTGCTTGCATTCTGTAGAGACATTTATATTAGTTGAAAGTATTCCATCCTACTCATAAAGACTTGGAATTTTCAGGTTCATCTTATCTGTGTTCAGAAATTATCAGTGTAGGTCTCATACATTAATCAGATTACTGATTATAAAGAGAGCCATTTAAGCAGTTGTTAGTTGGTCCTGCAAAAGGTTTACACATCTAAATAGCCATTGAGAAATTTTTGCACAAAAATTGCAAGTTTCCAGCTGTCCTTCAGTGTGTATGTAATCTTTGCATTTTCTTTCTTTGTATATGTACTTCTGCAGGCATCTCCTAAACTACTTTTGTTTGTTACTCACTGTCTGGTGGGGTAGTTTCCTTTCCTAAGCTGGTTATATTATTAATTTAAATGAATGTCCCAACTTTATCAACATTCATTATTTTATCAGCAAGAGAATGTTTGATATTCTGACTATACCTAGCATCACTTTGAAGCCGTTCAGCTCCCAATTAATTTAGTAAGCAGCTCAGTTTTCAGACTAAGCAGCTGCTTTATTTTCATTCTTACACAGGTCAAACTGAACAACCTAGCTATTTATCATTGTTTCCTGATTTCCTTACTTATCCAAGCTAAGCACTGTTTGTGTGTTTGCATATGCTGACTTATAATGGATTTTTTCCCTTCCTTTTCTGCACCTATAGTATCAAAATAATCAAATACTAACTAAGGTCATAACCAGAAATCTTACAGATCATATTAGAGCAAACTCAGCCATTTTATCAGCAGTTCCAGGTGCTGTGTTCAGTAGTAATGAGTAAGCCCATTCTTCTCATATGGGGATTGTGGTTTTAAATTTTATTTTCAATATATCTGAGTAAGAACCCAAATTATTGTAGATATGGGATATAGTCACTTTTTCATAACCTTAATTGAAAACCCAGAAAATTCCTATAACTTGTCTCATATTTCCTCTATTCTCACCTTGTTTCTTTTCAGCCTCTCCTTTTATTATGTCTTTGCATTTAAGTTTTAACAGTATTAACATCTGGTTTACTATATTTAAATAATATGTTTTTAAAATAATCCATACACTGTTTTCTTGAGAAATTCTGCTTCTAGAACATCTTATCTTGGTTTGGCACATCATCAATTTTACTTGACTGATGCCTATTTGTTTTGCATGATCAAGACCGAGGGCTGGAAGAATTTTCTGGTTTTATCTAATAAAAATTTAGTTTGTGAGAGTCTACTGCCACTTTTTATGTGTGACATTTCCCACTGCTTTTTGTAAATCTCTATGCCTATTACCCAGATCTGAATGGTTGTTCAGGAGTAGAACCTGATTATGCACTTGTTTTTCACTATTAAGAAGCAATCTTTCTTAATTATTCTTTTTGACACAATTTTTTGGTATCAGAATTACAGATGTATAAGTGACACTACTGACAAGTGCTGAAGTTTTATGATGGGATTCACCAGTTTGCCTTATATGTGTTGTATACTGCATTGTGTTTATCTATACAGACTTATCACAGATTACTCTGTGAGAAAGAGCAGTTTCCCTGAAATTTGAGATCACTCTGAGTTATTTCAATGGAGTAAATGTGATGGTAGTAAGTTCTGGACACACAGGCTGTAAGGCATGTAAAGCAATTTTCTTCACTTTTAAAAAGCATGGCAGAAAACCAATACTGATCCAAACAGGTGAAAACTTATTCATTCAGTCGCTCTCATCTCTCACAACTTAATTACTTAACGGAAACTTTATTAGAAGTGTTTAATTATTTTCTATTACTTCACATTGTTCTATTTCATATAGAATAGTTCATTTTATCAGAAAAACAACTGATTAGAACAGGATGTGAATAGCTTAAAAACCATTGTTTTTTGGTAGTGGTGGTGAAAGTAGTCGTACTAGTAATTTATGCATCTACTAATTTACTTTGCCATTTATCCTACATACAGACTCACTGGATCTAGTGTTCCTGATCTAATTGTGAGCATGAGCAACCAGATGTGGCTTCATTTACAATCTGATGACAGCATTGGCTCACCAGGATTCAAAGCTGTTTATCAAGGTATGAGCTACGTTAACTATTTTAAACTTATCTTGAAACTTCATTATACCCCAACAAATCAATTTCAAATAGGCATTTAGTCCTTTCACAAACTAAATAGGTTTTATGATGTCTCTATTGTCAATTAATAGTAAATGAAGACATGAATTTTCAAATACCTACAAAATAACTAAAAATATTTGCAAGTAAAAATGAAATTTATTGTTCTAATACTTTTTACTGTGAGGTCAATAGAAGCTACAAATTTCTAATATATTTGAAAGGTCCTAAATTTTATATTCTGCTAACCCATATCACATTGGATACTATTTAGAAAATATTGTTAATATTCTAAGAATTTTTGTGGTCTTAGTTTTTATAAAACTTATTTTCATTCCTCACTGAGAATCTTTACAGACCTAAGTCAAAATTAGTATGTAATGAAAATAACTGAATAGATATATTGTATATTGTTGTGGAAATTATGAAGTTGTATAGAATTGTGGAAATTTAACTAAAAAAATTATCTAAGTTACTCTAGCCTCATTTGTGTTGCTTCTGTCTCAAAGAAATGAGAATCTTTGCAATATAAATATCTTGGGTTTTTTTTCTTTTTGATGGTGTGAAATTCAGTACCTTCTGAAGTTGATTAATTGCATTGAAAAATACCTGATATCTGTTAGTATGCGTTAATGTATTGAATTTTTCCCTTTTCAATAGATTGCATAGACCTGCAGCTAAAAAGAGCTTTTTCTTATTAACATCTGGTATAATTTTCTGTTAATTTCCATGTTAATTACTTCACCTTAAGGATAAGGGAAAACACTTGATACTATTTTCAATAGTACCTTATGGGCACATATGATGAAAATTATTTGATAATAATCTTGTCAAAATTAGTTTTGTACGAAAGATGCTGCAAAACATTGAGAGACTTTTCACAGTTCAGTAACTGAAAATAACTGAATTAGAAGAGTGGGAGTTCTTCTTAAATATTGTCCATAAACTGAAATACTCTAAGTGTTTCCCTTCATTTCTAGTTACCTTACTGTTTCAATACCAAAACAGGCAAAATAAAGAATGGAAAGTTATGGAGATGTTAACCTCAAGTTTAGAAAGCTATACATTTATTGCACTAGGAACATTAAGGATTGCCTGAGCAGGTTTTTAGAAGTAGGATCTGTGGCTGTGACATACTGTGAATGTTGAAAGGCACAGGAAGGGGAAATATTCCCCAGTGGTCAGGAAACATGGTGGCACTTCTCCACACCAATATTTTCCTGCTAGTGGTGCCTCCTTTGAGGCAGGTGGTGATGATAGCAGTGATTCGGGTTATACTGCCACCATTATTTTTCCCTAACACTGTCTTTCTTTGGGACTCACTCAAGCTCACTCTTTGTTATTCCCACTCATGGTACTGATTGGAACATGATAGTCAGATAGAATGTTTTACATTCATAGTTTAAGTTTCTGTGAGCACATATTGCTGGATAATATTTGAGTGTTTTAATTATTATTATCTACTTCTTTTATGTGCCATGTTTTGGTTTTCTTTAATGTTAACTGAAATCAACAAAATAAGGAAAACAGAGGAGAAAGTAGGTGTCATTCTTGTGAGGGTGGCAATCACTTCCCATGAGAATCCTCCATAACAACACTACTGAGATTTCCAGGTCCATGGCCATGAGAATAACCACATGAGAACAAGGACAATTACAGAGGCTTTTGAAACACTGTCCTAATTGCTCAGGTGTGATGTACAAGAGCTCTGAATGAAAAATCAGGTGCAGACTTGTAGCCCTTCTGTGGCTAAGACATTAGGGAATCTTAAAACATTGTGCCATGCATTAAGCCTGTATAGTTACTCAGCTCAAGTATGTTTTATTGCATGAGCACAATCACATACTCTTTATCTAATTACTCTTTATCTTACCTCTTCTTGTCCTTTCTGTCACGATTTTATCTTCTCTACTCAAGTAATTTCTAGGGTTTGTGGATATTTAGAAAATATGTTGTATTTAAAATTTTCACTTGCGAAATATATTCAGTGGAAATAGTGATTATAAAGTGGAGATAGAGTGTTGGCAAAACTTATGTATCTGAAATTTACACTGTTTCCTTAAACCTTCATAATTTTCTCAAAATTATGAACTTTACCTTCTCATAACCCTATGAAAAAGTTCAAAATTTTATATTTTGTTTATCAGATGATTTTTTTTTTCTGCTATAATTTCTTTCTGGTACATCTAATGTAAATTAATCTGTTGCAATTTCTGTATTTGTCTAATGATGTTATTTTATTTATGGAGTTCAACCTCTTGCTTCTGGGGACTTTCTGCAAACACCTGAAGTACATAATATGCGTTTTGCAGTAGCAATAGCATCTCTTTGGTGAAGTATATTGTTATCATTTGGCAGTTGGATTTTGGCTTTCAGTCTTGTTTTCCAACCAGTTGTGGGTTATTCTGTGTTTTTTTAGTTTTGCAAGTCAATTTCAGAATTCTAAAGTCTGTAATGTTTACAAGTTCAAAAGTATAGTAAATGTTTTAAGATGAAGGTGAATTATAGATGTTTTTCTCTTTTTCATTTCAATGGTCTCATTAGTTTTATTAGAATTTTCTCATCTTTTATTGTTGATGAAACTTTTAGCCATCTGCACTCTCAATAAATTTCCTGCTTTAGGCTAAGTATAAAGTTTAAACTTTTATCCTGCCACAAGGTGCCTGAATAAATCTCCTTCCCCTTGTTTAGCAGTCAAAGAACCTGTCTAAAAATAGAATCCAATTTTAATTGTGAGAAAGTTAATAGATTGTGACGTGTAACCTCAAGGACACTATCTTTGTGATTGCAGTTAGCTAAAAAGAAGGCAAACTGCAGTCCTTGATGCCTTATACATGTTCTGTAGACACAAAGTAAAGGACATCCTTATTTGAATCTTTTCTCCCAAAAAGTTTTGAGTTTTGCTCAGGATTGGAACATGATTTCTCCCCCTCTTGGGATATATTTTACAGCTCACCTACTGAATCTTGACTTTGTATCTATTATTTTTTTATATTATTACTTAAATAATCTCATCGTATATAGGAAATTCTTACTTTAACTGAACCTCATCTCATTTTAATTATTAATAAAGGATATTAATGATGCAGTTCACCTGTGTTACATTATTAGCATGTCCATCTAAAAATGCATGAAATGATGCTTGTAAATGAACTGATGTGCTTAACAGATTTTATGTATGAATAGTAAATTTAATCCTATTTACAATTTGCCTGTGGGATGAAGGTCAGGATAATGCAGCATGTTGCTGTGACAGCAGGCTTTGTGGCAGTATCAAGCAGTGGTGTTAGTTTGCAGTTGCAGCCAAAAAAAAGGACTGATAAGGTGACTACATGCCTGAGTTTGGCTTGTTCCACTCATTTTTTGGGTGTGCCACATCTGTATAAAGGTGCTTTATGGCTGTCAGGATCCAAGGTGGATCATGCAGCCAGCTGATCTTCAGGCTGCTTCCATGCTTGTGGAACTATTGGCTGTACCACACTGACATAAAAGCACATGACAGCCTGAAGTTTTACGTGTGAATGTTTTATGACTTTATTATGCTTGAGATGTTTCTCCCATTCAACCCTGTGAACCTGTAATTCTGATAAAAATATTTAATCTTTTGACTTCCAGACTTTATGATAACAAGTATATATCTGTTTTATAACTTGTTTAGAATTCATTTTTTATTCCTGACTTTACATGGTTATGTAAAGTAATTAGGTTATATCACTAGCCTATCCTTTAGTTCATAACAGTGTTATAAAATAAATCTGGTGGCTCAGTGATATAATTCTAGCATTTTATGTAATTTGAAGTTATTAAGAATTCTTGGAGATGTCAGGAAGTATATCAGCTCCTGCAAGCAGCTCAAAATGTCAGACTTACAACATTTATTTGTATTGATGTTCTACTGAGCAGTTAAGCTTGTAAGCTCTTCATTATGAGCTTGGAAGAAGATTCTTCTTTGCACTTGAGACTAGTAGAAAAATACTTCCAAAACATATTTCAGTTGGTCAGATAAATGTCAGTTATTTTTGCATAGAATTACTTTATATAGCCATGTAAAGTATTAGTAAACCTTAAATCAGTGCAGTTTTTTACAAAAAAAATAACATTCCTATAAATTTTATTACACTACCAATATTGATGTAAAACTTTATTACTGTTTGGAGGTTTAATGAAACCTGTGCTGAAAAAATAAATGGAATTAAGACTTTCACAATTTGACATGCGCACAGGGAAATCATTATTGACAGTGTAATGCTTGTAAAGAAAACAGATATAAGTAATTCAGTGAAAACTCTGAGTTTCTTTTGCTTTAACCTTTTCTCTCTTTCATAAGTTTAACATATATTAAGTTTTCTTCTTGTATTAGGTTTCTATGTATTATAATTCAGAACATTACTCATACATGCCCTTTTGGAGAACAGGAAATAAATATGTTTCATGTGAATATTTTTATTTATTAAAGCTACTTGGCTCTGTGAAGAACTGTCAGAGTTCCACCATAATACTGTATGAATGAATCTGTTTGTTGTGATACAAAGGGCAGGTTAGTTTTTTGGATAGGCAAATGTCAGTCACTTAATTTCTGCCACAGTATATTATCAATCATTTTCAGAGCTTTCCTATCTTTTTGTCTCAACCTTTTAGAATATGCTGTTCAGATAAGCCTAGAACAGGCATTTCTCCTTTACAGCATACCTGAATTTTCTTTCAATAAATAAATAGTACCACCAATAGGTTATTAATAGAGTCAAAAGAGGCACACTACGTTACTGAAAATTACTGCAGCAGTTTCAAAGGAATTTTTAATAGTGGGAATGTGTTTGCCTGAGTTTTGTATAATATTTTGGGTGGCAGACAGGACACACTTTTCATCTAGAAAATACACATGAACCTAAGGAACATAATATAATAGTGATATGCCTTAACTTGTTGAGTGTTTTGCATATTTATATATTAGCAGACTGTATTGGATAAGACCAAATTTCTGTCTCTGCCACAATCCTTTACTAAACAATCCCAAACAGAAGCTCAGTGAAGAGAATAAATAGGAGCAAGCATGTAGCACCCTATAACTCATTCTCCCTCCTAAATTAAGAAAATAACAAAACAAAAATGGCTAGATTGATTATAAATTTGTTAAGTTAATAATTTTTCCTTTTAAAGTTTTATATTAATTGTGTAACTCTGCTTCTTATGTCCTATTTTTATTAGAGGACTTTTCAGATCTTGATATCATTATGCTGAATTCTGCTCCACAGAAATACAATCAATGTCTGCTACTCATCTCAGTCAGCTTAAAGATTGACATCGATTTGTTCAGTTATGCTGTTTAACAGAGAATTAGCCTCTTTTGCTATAGCCTTTAATAGAATGCATTCTGTTGTGCCTATTGTGGACATTGTCAATGTGCTGCATAAGAAGATGCATGGTAAAGGAATTAAGGAATATCTTTATTAACGTGTCCATTATTTAAAATTCAGAATTTAAAAGTAAAATACCCTAAAACTCTTGGAATTTTCCGCATTTACAATTTGCTTAGGTGCAGCCAACATACAGCACGTGTGTTCTTTCTTAGTTATATGACATGACTGGAGCTGGGAAGCTGCTGCCTCCCTTTCCCTCTAGACTGCAGCTGTGTCTGACTGATGACACATACCTGTATTTATATCTTTTCAGCTATTGATTTAACAGGTTAGGTTTAAACCCTTTGTTTGCTTCTCTTCATAAAATTATTAAAAGTTGAAACAATAGCGTGTCTCTGAATAAGAGAGAATTCTTATGTTTTAACTCAGCCAGTGAAGACCATTATGATGGTCAAACTTGTTTGGAAAGAAATTTCAGATAACAATTAAACACATTCTGTGTAGAAAACAGATCAGATATTTTTATAGATTTAATGTTTCATATTTTTTTATTGTGTTCATTGTTCAGTATGTTGACCTTAACATGAATGTTATTCCCAGACTTTAAACTTTCAACTAAGGTTTTGAAAGTTTAATGGCTTTTAAAAACCATTATTAACATTTGATGATCTTTTCAAAGACTAGGAACAAATTGTAAAAATAAAACAGGCATAGAATAAGATTCTTGTATCATATATTTGAGCAATAAATATAAGTAATTGATCTTTTGGAGACTTTTTTGTTTATTGTTTTACTTCTGACAGATGTTTCTTTGTACTTTTTTCCTTCTACTGAAAGCAAACAAGAATTGGAACTGAACAGTTTAATCTAAGTGTTAGAAACATAAATCCTAGTCTTTATTTCTTAGCAGATACAGCTAAATTTGAATGTTTGATCAACAATTTAATAACTTTAGGTAAACAGAAATAGGTATTTTACCAGTTAAAACTTTCTCCAATTTTTTTGATATAGAAAACACAGCAGTGTATGCACCATGAACTTAGCTGTCCATTGATGTTGCTTAAGAACACAGTCTTTTCACTCTTTAGACCAAAATAATTCTCTTTTAGTAATTTGCCTATTTAATTCATAAAGTGGTGACATAATCAGAATTTCCTGTTAATATCTACAACTGAGATTGTTTGGATTTCTTAAGCACATTTCATTCATTTATAAGGTTCCTGTAAATAATGGTCAGACAGAAAGATGCATCACAACTAGACAGCAATAGATAACATGTTATGATTTTTTTTCTTTTGAATAAGAACTCTTCTAGAGCATTTTATTTTTATGTCCATTTTCTGTATTTTTTACTACAAGGTTGAAACCATGAGAGCAATATTGCCTCATCATTTTGAAGCCTTTGGATGCATGACACTCACTCTATGGTTTCAAAAAGCAAAGACTTGATTTTAAATGAGTAAATGTTCATGTTGTCTCACCAGTAGTGACACTTGGTTTAAGATTTATTTTCATGCCTATGTTATTTTAACTAAACAATGTTTTTCAATTTGTCGTGAGAGAATTATTAAATTATATGATGACTGACACACATTGGTTTGTATCGAAAGAATCATAGAAACATTTAGGTTGAAAAGAACCCTGAAGATCAATGTGTCCAATTATTAACCTAATTTTGCCAAGTCCAAAACTTCTAATATGGATGCTTTTTTTAAGCCTATCTATCAAAGAAAATTCTGAATGATTTGTGAGAAGTGATGTTATCCCTGAAGTCAATAAACTTTAAAGAAAGCATTGTTTTAATAAGCTTGATAAATATTTAATTTTCCCCTTTAAGGGAAAATGCAATATTACTGCAATTTTTCTTAAAACAATTATCTAGAACAACAAAAAAAATATTTTTGAGTCAGACTTTGGCTCACAGGATTTTCTGTGCATGTATGTGCAGGATGTCAGCATAATAAGTTCTTTTTGTGATACAACACAGGGTAACTTTATTAAAAAAAAAAAAAATAAATGAATATTCTTATAATAAGCTGAAGAAAAGATAAAATGACCCTCAGACACTGTACACAAAATCCTGCTTCCAATCAAAACTTTATAGTAGACATTTTAAAAATACATATATATATGTATTATATATTTATATATCTATATATATAGATATATAAAGGGTATTTCACGTATTAGAATACTTTCAAAGAATCTGAATAATCTCTCCCCTCAAAATTTACCCCAAATTTTTCATATTGTGTTTTTGTTGTATGTGTATTAGAATACATTTTACATTACAAAATTAATTCAGTAAATTTTGCATAAACTTTTTAAATAATACATCTAATCTTATATTTACTGCTATTATATATAAAGACCATAGTCTGTTTTTTAAGATAATCCAGCTATAAAAGCTGATATTCTTTTGATGAAAAACAGTGATAAAACCCTGCAAATAGGAACTACCTTTATTTTTTTAAAATTTCTATTACATCTTCAAGCAGATGTTCATAAATGTTAAAATTAACAAGGTACGATAAATTTAAAGTAGAGATTTAGCTGAGTAATCTACCTTAAATCCCCATGTAAGTGCTCTCCTTCAGTGACATTTTCACCTTTCATAAGTGCAATTCAATCTTTGAAAGAAGAATACAAATCAACTGGAGAGGATTAAATCACAGTGATCTGAGGACAATGGCACACCTGAGTGAGTAGTTTTGTATCAGCAACGATGAGAGAGACGGGGAGACTGAGAAGTGGTCAGAATCTGGCTTTATTGTGGACTACATATGCTTATATAGTATTCTAGGAAGGCTAGTAATGTTTTACTACAATGATTGGGTTAATCATTACATCAACAAACTTATACATTATACAATATCCCTTGCTTTCAGAGCTTGATGTAATTTTCTTTTCTGGTAAGTCTTGATTTAATCTTCAGCTTAGTCTTGATTTAATCTTCAAAGTTCTGCTTGCTCTTGCCAAGGCATTCTGATTTGATAATCTCTTATGCCAACCAGGTCTGAAGTCCATCATGTGTGTTCCAACAGTTTTGCATGTCTTTTCATGTGGCTTTAATGGCCTTCATTGTGTTTTTTCCCTAGTTAGGGAGAAGTGTGTTTGTGTACATGTTGTGGTTAAGCCCAGCAGGAGCAAGGAAGGAGAGATTCTCCACGTTTCCTTTGAGTGGCCAGACGTGGTGGGACAGTCATTCCATGGCCGAGATGCCACCCCTAGGTTTTAGAGGAGGGGGATCAGAGGTGCTCTTCACAGGCAGGCCAGGATATACAAATGCACAAAGGTGCCTGCCCGAGGCTTTATCATGAGTGTTGGTGTATGATATCAGTGTTCTCCCTACAAATCTTCACCTACCCTGATTTCATGCTTGGAGTCCTGATTACTGTCCACTGTAGACCATCTCCATCACTGCTAACTTCTCATATAGAGTGTAAATTTATTTAGTAAAACTGGTGTCTTAGGAATGCCGTACTGCAATTCAGCACAACCCACATAATGATATTTTCTGTGTAGTAGATTCATTTTAGCTGTTATTGAGATTTTAAAAAGATCTGGAATTTCTTGTTCATATTCATTTTTCCATCTTTTTAAGCTGGGCTACATTCCTATTATCATCTTACTAAAGTAAATTGCAGTTTTTAGGATTTTGATGCCCATTGGTATGGTTTTCTTTTAGTAACTAACAGCATGAAAAGACAAAAGATGGTCAGATTTGGGTCATTAAACACTTTCTGCATCATTCGTACCTTCATTATAGTAGGTATAGTATATGGAAATTCATTTTTTGAATTTCTCAAATGTCACTGTTGATTACTCAGTTACATGATTTCAAATGGAAAATTTTATTTGAATCTCAAATATTATTGAAAACACCATACTGGTAATTGGTACTAAGTAAAGATCTGTGGGAAATATTAAGCAACAGTTGAAGATTTTGATTCTGACATGCAGCTGTCTATTAGCGAGATCCTCTAAAAAGAACATTGATTTCACTGAAGAGTTCTTCAGAGTTCTTCAGTGCTTTTTATCTTTCCCAAGTCCCTTCAACCACTGCATGATTTATCTGTTGAGCTCATAAACAGACATAAATTTTACACTTTGACTGAAATTGATGTGACATACTAACACCTCCACTTGTTGCAAAGTCAGCATATCCTTCAGAACAGCCTTTTTTATATTGCTCTCTCATTTTATTAGCAATTTAGATTAAAGGGATTTGTTATTCAGTTGAAATAATGGCATATTCTTATGTTATGAAATTTGAGAAAAACAGTACTTCCTAATCTAAAACATTATCAAGGACAAATTTCATTGTGCATTTGTGCATTTTGTGCATTCGATTTCTTTTTTGCATATATTGCAGCATATAAAAAAATCCATTCAGACTTTTTAGTATACATGAAAATTGCTGAATTAAGTTACCAAAAGGTACAATATCTAGCATTGTGTGTGTTTTCAAGCTCCGTTTGCATATTAACATTTCTGATAACTCAATTTTATTCTAATAATAAAGAATTAACAACATTTACTAGAAAATGGATCATCTGAAATATGGAGTCTTGTTGTTCTCAGCACATCACTCATAAAAGATTGTAGATTGAAGTTTTTTAAGTGCAAAAAGTAATTAACTGCATTAAATGTGCAGGTGAAGCTGAATCCAGTGAGCTGACTGTCAGTGAAAAACAGTTTGCTACTGCCTTGTACCTTTACCTCTCCTCTGACCTTTCTGGGCCAGCATAGCCATGGCCAGGCCTCTCTTCAGTAGGACGTTATGCACCCTTCTTGGAAAGATTTTAAAACAGCATTTTCTTTGCAATTCACTCATAGGCTTGGCATTAGTAGTCTTTTCAAAGGACCTTTCAGCGTCCAAAGAATAGTGTGATGCTGAAGAAACTTTTGGAAAGCAGACCATTATTTACTTTGAAACAAAATCATCACAAGTAGATGCAAAAGAAAGCAGTGAATGTTTTGCAAATACTTTCACAGTATCAGTTGTAATATAAAAAATAAATGAAGCATGAGTCCTTGTAAATACATATGTAAACTGTTTCCAATTTGTATCTCCAGTCATGCCTCTTGATGTGTTTTTCCAATCATTTGAAAGAAAAGAAATTTAGGACCATTTCTTTGTGAATAAATTTGGCTTTGTTTCAATGCTAGACCATGATATTAGCATGTGTTCACTTGCATAGCCTTCCTTGCAGAGCTAAGAGTTTAGGTGCTTCAAAAAGAAAAAAGCTAGAAAATGCAAACATTTTTTGGTATTTCCTATGATTTGCAGTACTCACTGCATTTCAATCTATCTGTCTTTGGCAATTCCAGGGTCCTAATATTTGTTGCCACATTCAGTTTTCTACTGTCTGTATGACCTCTGAAACAGTAAAATGTTTTTCTGCAGTCACCTTTATGGAGAACATGATAAAAAAGATTTCATATGTTAATTTTTCTATTGTACTGCATTAACATGCTGTAGAAAAGGTGAATGAGTTTTGGTGAGTATCATTTCTCAAGTTTATTCAGCTTGCAATTGCTGGACTGTGTTTCCAAATATTTTAATATTAAATTTGGTTCAAAATCTAATCAGCTGCTTGGAATCATGGCCAGAGGTTCCTCCTGTGTTTTTTCTTTTTTTTTGTAAAATTAATATGCAGAGGAAGGAAGTTGAATTTTAACAGATTTTAGCAAGAATCAGATGTAAAAAAATATTCATTTTTTATTTTTTTCCTAATTTCTGTTCATTCACTTAATTCTAGTCGTAATTTCAACTCACAATATGCTCAAGAAAAGTGAGTGCAACCTATTTATTGGGATGGTCCTTTAATCTGCCACTATTGAAAGTATATAAAATAATCTGAGCATTCCTAATCTATTTGCTTGTCTACATTATAGACATTTGGATGTGTTTTCACCAGAACATGTACCTGATAGGAACAGTAGTAAAAAAAAAAATTTACATTCTCCCCAGCTTGTGCTATTTGGGAAAAAATCAGAACCAAAAACTCACAAGCAGCAAACCAAAACAACATTGCATTTGTCAAATACTTCTTAAAATAAATTTTTATTATTTCTTTTTTAATGAACAGATTTTAATTGTATCCTGGTTACTCTATGAAGGCTACAGTTAAGCTTTGCTATATGGTAACAGACACAGGATTTCCATGTAGCAGTTTGATGAGGTTTTTAGGTTTGTTCAGTTAACCTCTACATACAAACCATATTCAGAGAGGCTTTTTTTCAGCAAAATAACCAATACTGTTAAATCCCCATCATAAGCCAACCTGTCCTCCTTCCTTTTTCCTTCTGGGTGTGAAAATGGAAAATCAAGACATTGAATGGAATTTTAAGACTAAGTCCAGTCTATCTAGTCAAAGTCAAATAGTTAATGCTCATGAAGACTCCCCTATGTGCCTTTGTGAAATTTCAGGTTTTAATTGCTATCACTGAAATAAGCACATGAATTTTAGTTATTTTTTCATTTATTTTTGTGAATTTACATTATGCCTACAAAAATTTACATGTACATATGGGTATATTTATATGGAATAGCTTCCAGAATGAATTGCAGACTGAAAGCTGTGAGATTTCCTTTACTTGTCTACACAGTAGTTTTGTGTTATGTTCCTCAGAAAGTGTGTTTTCTCGGGGAAAAAAATAAAACAAAAAACAACCAAAAGACCTCCTCCAACCTTGGCCATGTTGACATCTTTGGAAAGAGAAGGAAAGTTTGTCTTGCTTAATCCCACTTGTCCCTAGGACACCACCCCAGAATTCTTGGGTGACCAATGGGACAGGAGCCAACAAGGCTGGAGGCACAGCAAAAATACTTAAAACATACAAGATATAGATAAGAAAAAAAAGGAAATTTTCTCTAGATGGAAAGAGTGTCCATGCAATAAAGTCTCAAAGTTAATCAAAGAGAGAAACTTTGAGATCTTGATAAATTGCTCATTGCCAAACAAAGATAAGAGGTGCTGGACTGAGTCCAACACTAGAAGGCAGGATTTGTCCCGCAGGGGCAGGATGTAGGAGAGGAGCGTAAGGCCTAAAGATGTTGGGGTTTTTTTTGTTTTTTTTTCCTTCAGAAGAATATTTTTGGAGCAATGCTTCCTTCTTCTTTCTTCTTTGCTGAAATATCATAAGGGAAAATTATTTGGATGTCCACTCTGTGCTAATATTGGTACATTCAGTTGCTTCCAAAGCTAACATTTTCTGTTTGAGCGCTTACTGCTTCTACAACCAGCATTAGAAAAGTACTGAGTTGAAGCTCCAGCAAATACACCCATGATTGTAATCTTTCATTTTCTACTATGGATCTGTACTTATCACTCCTGGTCTTTAAAGTGGAGGCACACCCATTGTAAGGTACTGAAGTGGATACTCAGCGAAAATAAGGTCTTCCCATTTAACATTAATTTTATTTTGCAAAATTCTCAGCTGCCATAGGCTTGAGATTTTGTTGAGGCTTTATTTTAAGAATATGAGAAAAAGCAGTGCTTATATGGGTATATGTGCTTGAGAAGACGACACCCGTTATATATGTCAGGTTAAAGCATCTTGAAATACTGTGGCAGTGTTGTTTACCTATTTTTCTGTAATATTTCTGTAATAAATTGTTAGGATTGGGATTAAAAAGTACAGATTAAAGTAATTGAAGCAGTTCTGTTGTCTAATGTTTATTCTTTATTCACATTTTTGCTTCAAGATGCTATAATTATTTAATTGCAATCCATTTACTGTGTACTAAATTAATTTGCTATGATGCCACTTCTTAATTAGAATGCCATGTGCCACTAATTTAAAAGGTTAAAAGTCCAAATATATTGTGTCATCTGAGTTTATAATCTGAATAACATATTTTTTGTATGATGTGGCACATTTTCCATAAAACCATGTTAAATACTGGTAATTAAATTTTTGTCTTTTAACCTTTTAGATATAGTGTTTTTATGTTAGTGGTTCCATCACTTTGCTAAGGATCGTGTTAGTTTTACAATCCCGTTACAAATGATTAGCTAGTTGCAACTCCTTGATTTTCTTTCTAGAGAGCTACCATGTCTTTTTTGCCAGGATTTAAGATAATTTTAAGTACAGATATTGAAGGGTACTCCCTTATAAAGGAAGATAAAGCATATAAAAAATTTTCCTAGTTGGAGGAGACCAATTTGATACACAGGTATTTTTTTAATCCCTTGGTTCTTTTTTCCAGTTTTTGAGACAGTTAATACACGTGACCTTGCTCAGTCATGTGGGATCTCCCTTGTTCTCCGTAAGTTCTTGAAGATAATTGCTAATAGTTCATTGACTGCTTCAGTTTCAGTACTGAATTTAATTGGGCCCTGTTCCCTTGAATGTGTCTGCATTTTCTAAACAGTCTTTAAGCTGTTCTCTTCCTATCCTGCCCGTCTTTTAATTTTACTTAAACATTTTTATGTAGATAAAAGAAAGTGTTCTTCATTCTCCTTTCCTGCAAGCTATTTTTCTTTCTCCTAATTTTAAGGACAGTTTAATTCTACAAGTTTTATCACTGCCTTCTGCCTCATTCTGTGGTTTGCCTTTTCACAATATTCACCCTTACCTTATTCTGACAATTTCTGAGGCAGCTGCACTTTGTTTTTCCCATGCTCCCCATTTTCCATAATATTCCAAGTTTATTTCCACAGGATAACTCCATGCTAACTTTTTGTTCAGGGTGCTGCTCGGTCCCTGTGCTGACAGGCCCTACTCTTTCTAGTAGTGAAGCAAGATGAACACCATAATTTGGACAATATCATGTTTCTTATCACAAAACATTAGAATACAAATCTACAGTGAGACCAAAAGCATACTGGTACTTGACAATAATAAGTGTTTAAGGAGGAAATGGTGAATTTTATGGTGATAAATTAAGAAACAGAATATTTTCTGTTACCAGTGATGTATGCCTTAAAAAATTTGTCTCCCAAGAAGATTTTCTTCCATGTATTTGTCCAACAACTTTTTGAACATGTGTTTCACTGCCCAGAAAAAGAGATTTTCAGCCTATTTAACTGGTTCTCATTTCCTCAGTAACTTTGACCTTTTGTTTTCCTCCCCTAGTTCTAATGTTATCTTTTTTAAATGGAAGAGCAGTACTATATGCAAAATTCAACATGCAAATGAAATTTGTGAATGTTTTTGTGTGAGGACAGAATGATAATCTCTATTTTGTTCACTGCTCCTTTCCTAATAATTCTTAACATTTTCAATGGCTTACGGTTTCATAGAATTATTTAGTATGCCAGAGCCTCTGTTGCTGGAGTCCTAGTCGTAATCAAATCAGAACCTATCATTGTGCCTGCAAATTCATAATAATGATTTTTTTCCCATATTAATTTTTTTACAAATTTTGGTAATCAATTTAGCATGCATGGTTATTAGGTATCATACATTTTTTGCAACAAGTAACAAAAACCTTTTTCCTCATTGCTGTTCATATTTGATCTGCATTAACCCCTGAACATGTAACATCAATTGTAAACAAACCAACATTTCATTCTTCTGCTTTCTGTAATAACATCCATAATATTTAAGCACACAGTATATATTATTTTAAAGAACATATTGTAAAGTTTGTTTTCTGCTTTATTGTTTTCTAGGATTGTTATAAGATATGATGCAATACAGTGTTATTATTACCAGCAAGACGCCATATGCTATGATAGTGAGCTGTTAGTTTAAATTGACTTCCTAGAAAAATTGGGTTTTTTCATCAATCTGATTCTAAAGACATGTTTGTTTGTTTTTTTTTTTTAGTACTGATACAGAATGCAATAAGGTGGAAGCAGGAAAATTAATCTACTGGATATGATCTGTGGTCTTTTTGATAACAGCAAGGACAAAACATTTCAGAGAAAATGTGAGAGCACTCACATAGCAGGGCACTATATGATCTGTGAAGGCCTTCTCTTTTTATATTTGGAGAATGATAATAAATTGTACTGTTAAATTTCTTTGAAGAAATTTACTGGAATAATGACAAAATTGTGATCATTTATAAACTTGTCATGTAAGGCCATCCTCTTTTTAGTGGTAGGCCAACCTCATTTTAGCTTTAATAGCCACTTTTACAGTCCAATTATGCGCTATCTGAAATATTTTTTTGTATTAGTTTTGATTTCCCATTCTCTTTTTTAGTATAGTTCCTATGTTCCATTGCAGGAATCATGTATATAATATTCCTTTTCTCATGTCCTCTTCTGCAATCCTGAGCATCTTTCTATCCCTTCTTATTTTTTAAGGGTTTGCTTGCATAAGAGTATCTCCTTTGTGTTTTTAAACTACATTAGTTATTATGACTGTTAGCACAGGGAGGCATGAGGTATAAGAGGAAATAAAATAAATCATCACTTTTCTCGTATATGGAACATGAATTTCTGTGACCTCATGGAGTTTAAATGTTAAACTCTCTTTTCTTTTTTTTTGGGGTGGGGGGGTAAATGTATACCTGCACCAGTTCACAGCTTCCCTTAATCTATCTTGACTGTAAAAAAGATGATAATTATCAAATATTGTAAAATAATTAGGTTTTAAAGCTATTGATGTCAACTTTCTGATAAAAAGTTTATTTTATATCTCAAAAATTGATTTTTGCATGTCACATGTGTTAAAAACACGTAATTAGTTTAAATTGTATTTATTAATCTGAATTATTAATGTGTAAGATTATTATTTATGCTCTTTGGATTGTATTGAGATTCAGATTTAATGATTAGATTATTCACTAATTGTCTAAGCTAGACTATTGGATAGTGTGAATGAAAATGCAGCAACAGTAAGAATTTAATTTAAACTGTGTATTTATAATCTAGTAACAAGAGAGGAAAAACAATTAATTGCTCTTTCCCTGAATAGCAAATTTAAGAGTTCAAAATCTAAGCCATGAATTATTTTATTAAACATTTCAGATACCATAGTCAAAGTCCTTACATCAAAAAATACTTGACTTGCAATGTGACACCTTTCAAATAGTAGTCATGATGCATATTTAAATGCTTAATATGACTTTTGAACCACCATATTACTTCATTTGAAAGAAAACAGATCAACAGAAATGTCTTTCAATTAAATTCAGAGAGATACGACCTTGCAGTCAGAAATCTAATGTTGTCATTCTTCTAACATGAAAGAAAGAATATTCCCTGAAACTGAGTAAATATTTCTAGTTTACAAACAAGATGAAAAGTCTGTTTCCCAAGGCTATTGAAAGAGGGTACATGAAAGACAAGAACAATTGCATAAGATTAATATTAATATTTTGATAACCAGAGGGAGCTGATTTTTAAATTTAGGCTTGAGAGTTTATGTGCAAACTTCATGAAGTTCACGGAGCTCTAAGAACTCACATCAAAAGAGGTTCAACATTGAATGAGTACACAGAATCATCCTGAAAACCAGGGCTTTAATTGCCATGCAAAATAGGTTAGCATAGATTTTATTTTCATGTTTGTTATTTTAAGAACATTTTCTATCCCATAGGATTTTTCTAAGAGCTCAACATAACTTCAATGGAATTGGTCTGAAATGTTCTCTTTTTTAGCAAGCTAATACAGGGCATTTCTTAATTTATGAAACACAATCATCCATACATGTGTTGAAGCAATACACACAATGCATGTCAGCTGCATTTAGACATTTTCTAAAATTGTTCAATGACTAAATCAGTACAAGTCAAACAGGTAAAAAATCTGTACAAAACCACAGAGGACAGAAAAATTTTTAAAATTGCTAAACACCTACTACTCTAGATCTAAAGAAAGTGTATTTTTTATGTGTAAATACAAAACCATTACTGTAGACTTCTGTGTCTTCCCTTAGTTTTGAATTGTTAATGTAATGAAATGTAGCTTTTGACTAAAGTGAATCAGAGAATCATTTAAGATCAGCAGTCCAACCATTAACCCAGTTCCCCAACTTAGTGATGTCCCTCAGTGCCACATCTACATATTGTTTAAATACTACTGGGATGGTGACTCAGCCCTTCCCTGAGTAGCCTGGTTTGATGCTGCCAACCCTTTCTGTGAACACCTTAGAGCACCTACCTGTACCTAATGGGAGCCCTCACGAGAGCTGCAGAGGGACTTTTCATAAAGACAGCATCTAATGACAGGGCAAGGGGGAATGGTTTTAAACTGAGGGAGGGTGTGGGATTCACATTCTCTGAACCAGAGAGAAGCAGTGAGAGAAGCAGAGAAAAGAATGACCAAAACAATTCTTATCTCACTTGCTGCGCCTGTGTTGTGCCAAAGTGGAACGCATTGTGGAAGATTGTTTACCTGAAGGGAATTGGTAATTGGATTCCAGTGTGAGTGTTTTGATTCACTGACCCATTGAATCCATGTGTATGTGTATTGGGATGGTCAGCTGACAGTCATGGGATTCTGGTGGGTGCTTGGCAGATTCAGTTCAGATGTGATGTAACAGTGTAATGTAGTATAGCATAATATAGTATAATAAAGGAATTAATTAGCCTTCTGATATCCATGGAGTCCTACTCATCATTCATTCCTTGGTCGAGGGCTCCCTGTTTCCAATGGGAGGGTAGTTCTAGATTAGAATTTAGGAAGAAACTCTTTATTGTGAGGGTACTGAGGCACTGGAACAAGTTGCCAAGAAAAGTCGTGGATACCTGATGCCTGGGAGCATTAAAGGCCAGGCCAGTTCTGAGGAACTTGGGCCTAGTGGAAGGTATTCCTGTCCATGACAAAGGGGCTAGAAGTAGGAGATCTTAAGGGCCCTTCAAACCCAAATTCTATGATCCTATGGTGATTCTATGAATTACAATGAGTGTTGTCTCTCAGCCTGAATAACTTTTCACTAGAGTAGATTTCCTGTTAGGGATACATACAGTCTTCAATTTAAGGTTTATGAAGAAATGGATTCCTACACCTGGATGGAATTTTTCAAGCTATTTATTGTCAAAATGCAAATAAGACATCCTCAGAAGTGTTTTATAAATCAGCCATATTTTCTGTATTGTTTTTATGTTGAACAAACATGCACAGACCCCAAATCTTTAAATATAAATAAAGTTAATGTTTATTAAATTAGTTTATTTAAATATAAATAAAGTTAATATTTTTGACATTTTTGGAGTTATTTGGCTTTTAAATATAAAATGAATTGATTCAAAAATCCTTCTATTGTGTTTTACAAAACCTGAAATTTATCAGTCAGTTGCTTTTTATAGGACATATCTTATTGAAATTATTTTTCCTAGGAATGAAACATATTTTAAATGTTTTATCTGAATTTAGTGTGAATATTTTTAATTTGTGTGTGGTTTTTGTGCTTTAAAATAAGATATTTACAAATCTGAATTATATGCCACTATATGCCCATATGGACATTCCTGGATGAAGGGTGATACATTAAGAAGAAAAGAGGATTTGGTTTGTCTCCTAAGTTTGGCAAAGAGTTTATGATCATTCTCACATGATCGATTAGATACAGCTTGCTGTCAGTGGGGGAGATGAACTTCTAAAATGTCATTAAAATGTGTATTCTAATTTTCTGTGGCTTGCCACATTTCCATGAAGTATGTGGAGATGTGCATAGCTGAAAACACAGGTTTTCAGTGCTATTCTGTGGAAGTAAAAGTCAATATCTCAGTAGGAGCAGACAAATAGGAGCTATATTAAAGCATTTGTAGGTATAATTTTGAATCATTATTTATAAATATTCTTTATAAAATTTCTCTCACAATGTTTTATTTGTGTTTTGTATTTGTGCGTTGGGCATTTTGGAAAATGTTTTTAATAATTTATACATTCTAACTTACTGCTCAGACAAATTATTTAAATAAAATAATAATGGGTGCATCAGGCATATCATCACTAGAAGATCTAAAAAGCTATCACATTGTGAAATATGTGCCATACCTATCTCAACATGTCTGTCAACAATCTGTAAATGACTGCTTTAACTGTCATAGTGGATTTATTTCACATGTCATAATTTTGTATCCTGTATCTTAAAATTTCTGTTGCTGAGTCAAGGTATACACTTCTGCCAGGATTTAACAGAATTTGATTTAACAATATTTGACAGCAAACATTTTCAATTGTGTTAAATTATGTTAATACTTAATTCAGTGAGTTGAATTTTCTTGTTATCTTGTATGTTTCTGATTTCATACCTTAGACTGAACTAAAATATTTAAATACCAAGAACGTTATCTGTACTTTCATTTTGAATCAGATTTACATAATTTCATTACATGTGCAGCAACACAGTTTATAGAATCAGAAGTGTTTTGTTGTTATTTTTTTCTCATCAAAGGCAAGTTAATTAAAAAAAATTGTTTTCAATTTAATAGCAAAGAAATGGAGCCTTCAGTTTTTGATGAGCAGCCATGTGTATAGTATTTTGTAAGATGATTCTGTCACAGGCAATTAATACTTATGTTTTCTTTTCTAATACTTATGGTATTCATAAATTTCATAAGACTTTAATTTTTATCTCCTTATCTGGTTTATGTAGATTTGAGATCTACAAATTAAATAATTTAAGAAACAGAGCTCCTAGAGAATATCTTGAAGTATTATCCAAAATGTTAATTTATTTTCAGCATAGCTGAATGCAGCTGGGAAAAATGGGGCTCTAATTTGAGGTTTGTGATTAAGAAATAATTCCTCAATTTTGTTTTTATTATACTTCAGCTATTTTAAACTGAAATCTATTGGCTCTATTAGAAAATTTTATCATTTTATTCATATTGTTAATAGACTTATAAATGGGATTGCAAATGTGAGAGTTAAGAGACTCTTTAGTATGAGTACTTCTTTGCAAAAAATGGTCTACATGTCCTATGTCTCCATGGATAGGATGGAGACTGTGGCTTTATAATTTTACCTTCAAATATGTGGTAATTTGGTGCAATCATGCAGTTCAATATAAGTATTTTGTTACTTTCAGCAATGCAGCAATGCAGGTATGGAAGCTATTAGCTTGTGAAAGAACTTTAGATCCTAAGTCATCTTTGAGGCTGTTGCACAGCATTTACCTCTAGTTCATTTTCAGCTGTAAATATTAGTTTAATGTAAAACACCAAATATTTTGAAAATATTTCTCATACTGACATATGAATTTGATTGAAAATTGATTGAAAATGTATGTTCCTTATTATTGTGTTTGACTTTTTCAATATTCAGAAATAGAGAAAGGAGGTTGTGGAGATCCTGGAATTCCATCATATGGGAAAAGGACCGGCAGCAGTTTTCTGCATGGAGACACACTTACCTTTGAATGTCAAGCAGCTTTTGAATTGGTGGGAGAGAGAACGATTACATGTCAACAAAATAACCAGTGGTCTGGCAACAAACCCAGCTGTGTTTGTAAGAATTATTATACTTTTTTCTGTTATTTTTCTGACCTTAACCTCTCACATTTCTCAACTTGTGTGACTAATCAACAGGAAAATACTTCAAAGTACCTTGAAGACTTTTTCCATCATGTGGTTTTTTGTTTTTTTTTTTTTCCCAATTGTCTTGGTGGCTAATTTATGGGGACCGTCACGCAGGACTGTTTTTAGAATGTTCTTTACACTCATTTTCTATGTAATTGAACCACTTAACACTCTTCATGTAAATACATGTTGAATTAGATTCTAAATGAGCAATTCAGGCAGTGCAAAACAGCCTGCAAACCCACATAAGGAAAGATTGGCTTTCTTTTTTTTTATGTGATATATCACAAAGGTGTGAATATGAATATAAAGAAGTTAAGAATATCAAACATAGTAAAAGTTTAGGAAAGGTCATTAATTGTGATTTTTGTTTTAAAAGATAAAATATATTTGTTGTTAAAAGAGGGTTGATGGGTTAGGGTTTTTTTGTGTTTGCTTGGGGTTTTTTTTGTTTTTGTTTGTTTGTTTGTGTGAGTTTTTTGGGGGGGTACAGTTTAGTTGGGTTGGGTTGAGGTTTTTCCTTTTCTTTTTTCCTCCTTTCTTGTCAAATAGAGCAAATCTTTCAAGTACTCAGGTATATTAGGCACTCCAGTTGTGCAGATTGTGTTAAATTTTCCTATAAAGAGTCATACAAATCAGTACTGGATTTGACAACCATCACAACCTGTGTGAGGTGTCCTGTTCTGTTTGGACTTGTATGTACTTTGTGTTGGTACAGGACTTAACAAACTAAGCAAGATTGCTCTGGACCAGAATAATCCTCAATAGGCCTTGCAATGCTGAATTGTGTCTTAGCATGTAAAGCCTAAGCACAGAGACAGTTCAGCTGCAGATCCCTTGGAAGACAGAAGTTGTGTTTCTTCATGGTGCTGTATTGCATTCGATTGCTGTATCAGTTTGTGTTGGCCATGTAAATTATTTTACCGTGTTTCCAGTGTTACATATGCACATGCCCCATGAAAAAGCATCTATTTACACACACTGAGTTCAGTTTGACACATTTGAAGAGCAGAATAATGGTTGTCCTTTGTGTTAACTAATATTCAGTGAGTCTTACCCTTTCTGAATATACTGTACTTCTGCCTACAGTACCAGTCACAAGGTCAAAACTCTGAATGTCTTGAAGAAAATTGGCTCAAAATAGTAACAAAGGATTATAGCTATGAATCATTTTTGGTTTTGTTCTACACATCAGAGGAAAACTAGGGTAAAATAAGTTCAGACCATATACTCTTAAGATTTCTTGATTCAGTCACATTTAAATTTCCACTGTTATTTGCATCAGAATGAACTTTGTATGCTACAGACAAAACTGGCCCTTGTGCTTGATTATTTTGATTGTTAAATAGTTTAATGCATATTTGGGAAAAAAAATCATTCAAATTTGGAGATCATATTTTCATTTTAGAACAAACTTGCCAGTGTTTTTCAAATTCTGATGCATCAAGCATTACTTTTACTTTTACTTTTACTTTTACTTTTACTTTTACTTTTACTCTTACTCTTACTCTTACTCTTACTCTTACTCTTACTCTTATTCTTCCTCTTACTCTTACTCTTACTTTTACTCTTACTCTTACTTTTACTCTTACTCTTACTCTTACTCTTACTTTCTTAGTATTCCCTACATGCAAATCTCTTAAGTCACTCAGATTCACTTGGGAGACAAAACATTGGAGAACTGTTCTGAAAGTGTTCAATATTTTCTGATTGAATGTATAGTAGTTTTGACATCCAGGCTTCAAAATCATCCTTTTCCACAAGAATAATAATAAAAAAATTAGAAAGACAAACATTTATAAGGTTTGTGGATAGTATTTTGAGAATCTTATTTCTTTCCTTGTTGTTCTTTCCCCCTTCTTGTCCTTTCCTTTAGTTTCATGTTTCTTCAACTTCACCACACCATCTGGAATTATCCTTTCTCCAAATTATCCTGAGGAATATGGGAACAATATGAACTGTGTTTGGTTAATTATCTCAGAGCCAGGAAGCAGAATCCATCTGATTTTCAATGACTTTGATGTAGAACCTCAATTTGACTACCTTACAATCAAAGATGATGGGATTTCAGATTTACCACCTCTTGGCACATTTTCTGGCAATGAGGTCCCTTCTCAGCTGGCTAGTAGTGGGCACATAGTACGGCTTGAATTTCAGTCAGATCATTCTACCACAGGAAGAGGATTTAATATCACTTACACAAGTAAGAACTGCTTTTTATTTTATGCTTAGTTTTATGATTTCTTTTTAATAATTAAAACAGACTATTTATATTTATATTTATTACAGAAGTAAATTGTAGTGATTGTATAATTGCACTATTTTTCAGATGTCTTCCTTGTATTCATTAGCTTATCTGAATCTTTGTCATTTATTTATTTTAATTGTTACAATGCTGAGGAATTCCCTTCATTATTTATTATTTTTCTTTTTTATTCATATTGTGTAAGTGCAGATTCCATAACTAAAGTCCAGGTCTTTCACATCAAAGTATCCAGTGCATGTAATTTAATATACTTCTCTGGGGACCCATCAGGAATAAGTTCATAAAGGTATTAATCTTAGATCCCAAATAGTAATCAGAAAAGCATAATAGTAATCATCAATACAAATAAATAGTTGTGGGATGGTGTTTTGCTTTTGTATGTTTTTTTCTAGATGAATGGGGTGGAATCTAATACAAATCCCTGAGAATAGAGATCTCTTTTCTGCATAACACATAGCAGTTACACTCTGTGGTTTTTCTAGTTTCTAGAAGACAGCTGAACTGATGCAGAAGTCTTTCCTATAAGAGTACACGAATTTAGAATCATTCTTCTACCTGGCTCCTATCCCTTTACAAATTTTAAGAATGTGCTACTTTTGAGAAGGCAATTCTCAAATGTACAAAGTTTAATTGTAACTTGACAACCAGTCCAAAAGCTGTTAAATGTGGGCCTACTGGTCATGTACATACAGAGAGCTGCTGAGAAAATAAGTGTCTCCTGTTTGGGCAACCAGACCAAGAAATATCTGGCTACAGATGGCCCTCTGTTTTGTTTATATAAAAAGATATTACTAAACAATACCCTCAATAGAAAAGCAGTAGCAGTATTGTCTTCTAGAAAACATTTTTACATTTGCTGTAGATTGCTAACTCTCCTAAAAGTTTTATGAGTCATTCAAAGGCACTACTTATACAGAGGTTATCATTTTAACTGAAGAAATTATCTTCTAAGGTCATAGAAGTTAATCGACCATAAAGTTGTCTTTGAGATCTTTTGCACTGTTTCTGTGTTGTGCCAATTAAAATAATAGTTTTTTTGGCCAAGGTGTTTTCTTGCATTTTTTGGAAAGAATCCCCACATAAAGCTGGAATTCATTGATTTCAATCTTTTTTAAGTCTTAGATGTTTAAATTGTTCTTTTGCTTTTATAGGGGGGGATAATTTTTTTTCCTTAGAAAAATGACAAGAATTAAAAAGAGGAAGACCTTTCCTCTTGTTTTATCACTTAGTACCTGTGAGAGGAGGCCAATATTCACTTTGCTACAACCTCTTTCCAGGTAGCTGTAGGGAGCAATGGGGGCTCCCCGTCAACCTCCCTTTCTTTGGGTTAGACAATCCCAATTCCCTTATGTTAGAGGCAAAACAGCTGGATTTTGTCCAGAGGAAAATTTAGGCAAACTATTCTTGTGTACCTAAGCCACATATACCTAAAAACTTCTGAATTCCAACTATGTTGCATGTCATTGGATTTGAATCTATTTATTGAGAAATTTTCTATACTTTGAATTATATATTACTATGTTGTACATGTTACATATCCTGTATTACAACTGCCATATTATTCTCCTCCTCCTCCAAAAAACAAGACACAAAGTTTAAATGGATGAGTTTTATTATTGCTACTATTGTGGGTTTTATTGCCAAAGTTATTACTTTGTTTTTATCAGCCTTTGGTCAGAATGAGTGTCACGATCCAGGCATTCCTATAAATGGGAGGCGTTTTGGAGACAGATTCCTTCTGGGAAGTTCTGTTTCCTTTCACTGTGATGATGGCTTTGTGAAGACTCAAGGCTCTGAATCCATAACCTGTATTATGCAAGATGGAAATGTAGTTTGGAGCTCCACTGTCCCACGTTGTGAAGGTAAGGACACAATCTTTACTTTGCACCTACAGCTTGAATAATGACACAATTTAAATTTAGCTTACTTTTTACATTTTGCACATAAATGAGACTGCTTAACCTGAAGTTATTAATTCATCTTAACACTCTTCCAGTCAAGTGAGAGCACAGTAATAGAAACAAGATAGCTTGCTTTTATATTCTTGGAATAAATTAGCATTCTAAAAATCTGGTTGCTATTGTTTCCAAGTTCTGATTGTCACCATCATTACTCAGTTGTGAATTATAACTGCTAATAACAGTTTTGGCTGTACATACTGAAGAACAATTATATAACACATAGAAAGTAAATAAAGCTTCTATTTAGAAGTCTTTTTTTGAAAATTTACCCCTTTAACTTTCTCAAAATGAAAGTATACCTGCATTTCTATGTGTAATAATATAGCCTGCAGGACACTTATTTCTGAGAAATATGGTGAAAACCAGAGCTATGTTTAATATCCATGATATTCCCAAAAAATTTACATATTTATTTGCTTTCTTTTCTTAGGTGAATAAATAGACTAAGATGATATCTACTAAGGTTTAAAACTCTCCTTAGAATGAAATACAGCAAGAAGAATTGCTTGATGCTTAACTGATAGGTCTAAAGTCAAGGCAGATGAGTGCATTTAATAAATGACTAAAGTATGTTTTTTTTAAAACTTATGTACAAAGTGTATACATTTTATTAAACAATAAATACATAGATACATAGACAGACTCCAATTTAAAAGGATTTTTGGGACAACTAATCCAAACCTTCTAAATTTCACATTTCCATTAATTTCAGTTTCATTGCAATTACTTAAGGATCTGGATCATATCACTTGTTATTTGGGCCATTTGAGAACTCAGTTTCATAGGACTGTGCATTTCAAAGAAAATATTAAAATATTTAAGAACCCTTCCATGTCTGCAGCCTGTTAAAAGTGTATGTGAGCCTGGATGTTGTACTAGCAAAATTTCTGACCCTGATTAAAGCATGTTTTACAGTGGAGCAGGGTTTTTTTTTATCTTAGAGCAAACCCAGCCAACTCCAAAGCAGGGAGTAGGGTGTTGTTTTCTGTCAGAAGACTTTTTTCTCATTTTGAAACTGAAGATTCAATTGTTAAAGTATTCAGTGTAATCTTTGTGTAATTTTATTTTTGAAAATGTGTAGATAAAGGACCAAAGATGAGAACTTTGAAGGGAAAAAAAAAAGAGAGAAAAAAAATTACAGAAAATACTTTTCCAGAAAACATATAAGTGCCCCTCAGTTATCCTTTTGGAATGTGTACTTGGTTTTTAATGAGGAAAAGATTAAACTAATAGACTGGCTTGGTTTTTTTTTTTTTTGTTCTTTTTTTTTTTTTTTTGTTGGTTTGGTTTTGGGTTTTTTTTAAGATTTTGTTCTTTGTTTCTTTTATAGAAACAGTAGTTAGCTTCAGGATGTGTTCCTTTCTGATGTGGATTCTCTTGATAATTGAAGGAGTTTCTGAGCTTTGATTATGGACAAAGAATCCTAAGCATGATTTAGTTTGCTTCTAGCTGTCAGAGATTTCTAAATAGCTGTTGGTTTTTTTGTTCTTTTTATGCTCTGTATTTTTTTTCATACATAACTGTCTCTGTAAGCAACACCTGAAATACACGAAGTAAATGATGTACATGAAGTGCTATAATTAGTTGAGGATTAACAGTCTTACGACTGTTCTTGTTCATAGTATGATGATATTAATTTTAAAAAATCACTATGGAATAAATTGATTTCCTCATTAAATATACACATATAAGGTAAATGCCATTTTACTGGCCTGTCATTTTGCTTCAAAGAAAATTTGGCGTGTTTCAGGATTTGTGGGTTGCTTTTATCACTTTAATCTGGAAAAAATTCCTTGAGATGAGTGCAAGTCAAGTGAAATAAAAAACCCCTCTCTGATTAATTTTTTTGTGTTGCTAAAAACATTGAAATAAAATTAGACATAATAATTTACAACTCACAAATTCATGTTGCCATCCATTTCTATATGGAATAATAGGTAGGTTTGTCACTGCTTAGAGAAACAGAAGAAATCTAGAAAGATTTCCTGTGCTGAAATGTAGAATTTTCTGATAATGATATCGTTGACTTCTTCTATGAGGACAGTATAAATGATACTAAGATACATTTACCTGACCTTGAAAGTGTTCCTCTGTTATGCTGTGCCATAGCCTTTAGTAAAACATAACATCCCAAGGCCCTGTGCCATGACAGCTTAAATTTTTAAGGCACTCATGTTTTCCTAAATTTGTTCTGTCATTTCTGCTGTTGTTTAATCCTGTTCCAAAGTCCTTTAATTTTACTCTGAAAAATGCCTCTGTATAGCCCTGTCATTTTCACCCTCTTGCAATACTCTTTTTTTTTTTTTTAACTTTTTATGGAGGAGGATCAGGTTAGAGAACGTTCAAACAAATTTGACATAGAGGAATGGGTCTGATGGGATGCAGCCAAGATTTTTGAATAAGCCATCCGATGACATCACAAGGTCACTCAATATCTTGGGAAGCTGGTTTAAAACAGGTAGATCCCTGAGGAGTGGAAGAAAGCAAACTCCAGTCTTGGAGAATGGAAAGAGAGAAGATCTGAATAGCTACAGGTCTTATCTCTATCACTGGGAAAGGTGATGCAATATTCCTTGAAACCATTTCCGAACCATGTGCTGTGGTTTAAACCCTGTTGGAAATAAAGCCACAGGCAGCTGCTCTTTCTCCCTCCACCCCCTCCGGTGGGAGTGAGACAAAAGGCAGATATTCTGAGCTGAGATAGGGAAGCAGCAATGAGATAAGCTAGTAAGAACAACAATATTATTAACAAAAGTGTAGGAGGGCGATTTGCATACAAAAAAGTGCTCACCCACTACCTGACTGACCAACACACCCAACCAGTCTCCAAGTGTGGGTGGCCACCAAGACAAAGATAAAATGCCCCCCAGATCCACCTGCTCAAGTTTTTCCTCCACCCCATGTCATATTCACATTCTTTTCTTCTTGCAAGTGAAGTTCCTCCTGACTTCTGAGCCACAGAGATGGTGTGAGTGTATGGAATAACCACCCAGGTTTGCTCACATAGCTCCAAACTCTGCCCCCTCAAGGCTACTGCGAGAACATTAACTCTGTCCAAGCCAAAACTAGGACAAAATGAAGAAAACTATGGTACTGGGAGTAATCAACATGGATTTATGAAGAGGAAGATCATGCCTGACCAACCTAATAGCCTTCTGCGTTAGGATGAACTGTCTGATGGATGAGGGGAGAGTAATGGATATTCAGTTTTAGTAACGTGTTTGGCACTGTGTCATGCAAAATTCTCAATGACAAACTGAGGAAGTAGGGACTAGAGAAGTGAACAGTGAAGTGGACTGGAAATGGACTGAACTATTTGGCTCATAGAATTGTAGCCAGTGTCACAACTGGAGGTTAATTGATAGAGGTGTAGCCCAGGGGTCTATCCCCTATCCAATACTGTTTAAAACCTTTAGTACTGAACCGAATGCTGAGGCAGAATGTACTCTGAGCAAGTCTGAAGATGAGGTAAAACTGGAGGACTGGCTAGTGTTCCAGATGTTTGTGCTGCTGTTTAGAGGGATGAGAGAGGCAGGAGAAATGGGCTGAAAATAAATGACAGATCTTTCCCATCTATTCAGCATTTGTGATGCTGTGTTGGGAGCACTGTGTGCACTCATGGGATCCACAGTACAAGAGAAATGTGGACATAACTGCAGTGAGTCCTGTGAAGGGTCACACAGATAAGTAAGGACTTGGACCATCTGTCATACAAGAAGAGGTTGAAAGAACTGTGCTTGTCTTGACTAGAAAAGACTCAGGACTCAAGAGGGATATTGTCTATGTGTACAGTAACTGATAGGATGGTTTAAAGAAGACTAGACTAATGCTGGACTCTCCTCAGTGGTGCAAAATGACCTGACAAGAGGCAATTAACAGAAACTGAAATACATGGATTTCAGTTTAAAGATAAGAAAATCCTTGCACTGTGAGAGTGATCGAACATGTCCAGAAGGTGTGGGGAGTGTCTGACTTTGGAGGGAAGGCATGATCCTGACTGGGCATGGTTCTTTGCAGTCTGTTGTTTCGAGCAGGAAATGGTCTAGATGATTTCCAGACATTCCCTTCAACTTAAACCATTCTATGATCCAATGGAATATTTACAACTGCCAGTTCCACTAAGCTCAGTGATTGCTCAAAAAGGTGGCACAGAACAGTGGTAATAATTGCTTAGAACAAATTGTCTGATGTTTCCATGTCAATGTGGAATCATACTGGATTTAAATGTGATGAGACAGTATCACTTTTTAATATGATACTGTGCTTTTCAACAGAAGGAAGGCTGGCAGATCCGAGTGCCATGCTCTGTATGTTGAAATATATAACAAGAGAATGATAAGACACATTGCAGGCCTTATGTGTCTGATGAAATCAAAGTGCTTTGTTAAAATATTAAAACTAGATAAAACATATTTATATGCATTTTAGTTTCATTTTTTCAATTTCTTTGAATATAATATATTAGAAATAATTTGTATGTTATAAATATATGTATATTTGTTTTTTTTTTTTCTTTCAGCACCATGTGGTGGACATTTGACAGCATCAAGTGGTGTTATCTTGCCACCAGGTTGGCCAGGATATTACAAGGACTCACTTAATTGTGAATGGGTGATTGAAGCAAGACCAGGAAATTCCATTAAGATCACTTTTGACAAGTGAGTATCATAAAGGTAAACTAGTAAGGCCTGAGCATACACACTTGCTTTAGTATTGAAGAATAAGTATATATGTTAGGAACTCAAACCATAAAAAGGAGCCTCATAGCAACAGTCACAATACTATTCCTACAAGTAGGCAATTAAATGTGTTTTTCTATATGTGTTGTTTGCTTCCATGTACTCAGCAGAAAGTTCCAGAAATTTAGGATGCTGACTTTTTTCCCTCATTAAAGACTTCATAGTATTTATAGGCTTATATTTATTTGCAATCTTTTTTTTTTAATTAATGTTCAGAAGCCTGAGGTTTTCAGAGATGTCTTCTTAAATGGAAATAGAAGTTTAAGTCATAAGACGGAGCATTTAAATTTTATAAGAGGAAATGAATTGCCTGAAGTTGAATGCACATGAGTGCAGTGTGATGCCAATATTTCTGAGAAAATAATGAGAAACATAGGCTTCTGTGACATGTGGTGCAGTTTAAGAACTCAATTTGCTGAATTTTAGACAGATGCACACACATTTTCCATTGCAGAATTCTGGAGTTTTGTAGACAAATTGAACTGCAATGACATTAAACAAGAACTTGGAGTTTATAAAATGGAGAATTCTGATCACATATCATTTTTGAAGTACAGCAGATACACAATTAATCTACTTCAACATTATCTTAGCATTAATAGCACATGGATTCTGTTGCTGCTCCCTAATTGTTTTAATTGCAAAGCAGTATTAATATTCTACATTTTGGTTTTGGTAGACAAAGAAAAAACTTTTCATATTTTCTTTGGAGATTTATGGAGCTTTTCTGGAAGGTTTACAAAATTGTCTAACTATACTACATCACATTATAATTTTTATTAAAAGTGTTATGCTTGTTAATAATAGTAAAACCTTGCTTTTGCAATAAAATTATTTTCTTTTGTCAACAAGGTATTGTTACCCAGTTTAAAAATTCCATGTAAAACCTTTTTATTGCTTACAAGAAAAACTGACTTTGCCGTCTGATATAGCAAGTCGCAAATCAGTAATTGATATTGTCAGTTAATCAACAAATAAAATATTTTTGTCAAGTATATGGCCTAATTTGGGGAAAATGGAACCCTTTTATACTTCAATATATGACTTGGCTTCAAAGACACCTAAAAGAATGAAGCTTTGTACGGATGTGATATTAATAATGTAAATTATCTCACTCTTGAGCTAATGAAGCTTTAATGTTTCTAGACAAACGTGCCTTTCCAGAGTCCTTAGAAACTTTCCAGAAGTAGCAGCAAGTGACTTCATGACCCTATGATTATATTACATTGAAACGTTTTGCATTTCAAATTGTGCCTAATGCCTGGAACTGTAACAGAAAAATAAAATCTAATTGAATCAAGTCATGAGGAAAGGGGTAGAAGAATAGTGGCTGACCTGAAGATCTTTGGTACTTTGAATATTGTTAAAAAATAGTTTGATAATTTATACAGCTAACCTTTGTATCCATAACCAACCTAACTGTATAAAGAATAACTAACTGTATGAATCCTTTAAGTCTTTTTAAAACTATCTAAGTACATTTGGAGGACATCCTACCTCTTACTAATATGAGCAAGCTAATAAACATTAAAATAAACTAAAACCCAAAAATGTAACCATTAATTAGATACTTTCAGTAGTTTCCAAAAACAAATTGTCCTGATTTATCACTTTTGGGAAAGTGCAAAGACTAAAAATAAAAACCAGGAACAAAACCAGACCAATTCAAAAGACAATTCATTTCCTTAAACCCTCAAAATCTGATAAGTGTATTATAAAGTCACATTTGAGTTTGACATGAGCAGGAATCTACTGGGAATAAAGATCATTGTCAGAGTAGCACTTGCTGTTAAGAGTTATTTTCTGGTTTCTGTCTCCAGCAAGGATTTGCCATCCATTGTTGTCATACTGCCCCGCTAAGAAAACTGCAATTGCTGGCTGAGAGCACTTTGTTCCTAATTAGTTTGCCTCACAAACATAACTGTCAAAATAATTGAACTGTTCAATTACTAATCTTGAGTCTATTCATTATGAGTACAAATAAAGTATTTAAAGCAGCCTAGTTGTATCTGTCTGTTTTCATCATTCTGCTGCAGGATAAATCAATGTATAATCTCTGAAATTACAGAAGAGTACTGAAAAACTGTCAAATACTTTAGTGATGCCCTCTGTAACAGTCTATTTGGGTAAATTAAGTACTCAGTGAGCCTTTCCAGGAACAAAATCTGATGTGTTTATGCCGCTAAATTGTTGAAATAGTGTCCAACACGCTTCTTGAGTTTGTCAACTAGCATTCTCCCAAATAATTATCAAACAGAGCCAGGAGTTACTGTGGGCAAGCAACCATTCATAATAGGAAATTTGAATAGTATCTCCTTCTTTGAGAGTCTAAAGGATGTATTTAACAGTCTGGATGTGGGCCATTCCATTCTAGCTGATTTCATTGCCAGAAAAGGGTCCTGAAAATACTTAATGTATTAGCAAACCTGCAAGTCCTGTATTCCACTGTCAGAGTGGATAGATAGCAGTAAAGCAATCATCTGGATTTTATCCAGCTTATCCAAATAAAGTACCATAAATCTAGAGTTTTCTGTGTGAAGAGGGAAGAATGATTCAAAGTGCCTAAGTCGGTTTCCGAGCAGTCATTAGCTCTGATAGCAAAGCAAAAGCTTTCTGACTTATGGCTGTGCTTTTGTTTTCAGGGAACCATGAGAGAACAACTAGAAAGAGTATTAAATACTGGCTAAAACTGAGCTTGTTCTTACTTTTATTGATGTGTCTGTAAGAATATTTTTACAAGAGCAATGCTATTTGTTCTGGAAAATGTAATGGGATGGGAGCTTGGTCATTCTGTCATCATTTCTCAATGAAGTATAAAGTTTATTTGCACTTCGAAGGAATGTCACATGTATTTCTCCTTTCTCAAGTATTCAATATTTTGCACTTTTCTTAAATTACAGGAATACGCTCTCTTATCTCTAGACCACTACATGTGTCCCATATTGGCAAGACAGCTAAGGGTGTTCACTTTGAAAATGTATTGTATTGTGTAGGGATTTCTGCTGCTCTCAGAAGTTGAACTAACAAGACTTATGGGAATAGAAGAGAAAAAACTCACAACATATGCATTGCTGAAAGATGAAAATAAGAATATTGGGTTTGCATGCAAATATATTTAGAGCAGTGTAAATATCTGTATAATAGCACAAACTTCATTGACAGGAAAATTAATGTGTGCATGGTTTAGATGCTACAGCATATCAGAATCTAATATAACCACAAACTATCTTGAAAGGCATCTGATGTAAAAAATGCCAGTTCAAGTTAATCTCAAAAAAAAGCAGGTTTGTGCTGTTCGATTTAAGAACAAGTAGTAGATGACATAGAGATCCATTATGAACTGGAGAAATGTGATGTGGTTTAATGATCGGCAGACACATTGACTCTGCTGTTGATTTTAAAGTTATTTTTTCTTGTAAATCAACCTCATTAGTCTCCTTACTTTCCATTCTAGTCTATATTACTTGTTGGGGGTTTTTTTTGACACTAAAGAAGTCATGCTTATTATAATAGTAACGAATTTCAAAATAAAGGCTTGATTTAAATCTAGCAATTTTTACTGCTTTATTTCATAGGACAAAAATGATTACCTAAAAGTGAAGTAACAAGCTATGTTAGAATAAAAGCTTTGGATTAAAAAAAAAAAAAAAAAAACACTTGATGATCTATAAAACAGCTTTTGCCAAATAGCAAATATCAGATAATGAAATTATTGACATGAAATAATGAAGTGTTATTCAAGATGTTCCTAGAGTGTTCAAATATTTCTTAACCTGAGGGCAAAATATTTCTTGGATCTTCATACTGCAATTCTGTTTGAGACGATTTGCTTTTTTTGTACACACTAAATGTCTTTCTGAATGCCAGTCATATGGCTGATCTGAAGTATACTGAATGCCTTAAATTTTTTTTTTTTATGATACTGCAAAAAAAGCAAAGAAAATGATTCATGAAACCCTCTTTAATTTTATTCTTGGTAGTACAAGGATGGATTTGTAGCTATTAATTTTTTTATGTGTGGTATTCTTGGTCAGTTACAAGTGGGTTGCATTTCTATCAGTTGAAGAAAATAACACCACTTGTCCATCTACCAGCTGACTTGCATATTCTTTTTCAGATTCCAGACTGAAGTTAATTATGACACTTTGGAAGTCAGAGATGGGCCAGCAAATTCATCACCATTAATTGGAGAATACCATGGAACACAAGCACCCCAGTTCCTTATTAGTACTGGAAATTATATGTATCTGCTGTTCACTACGGACAACAGTCGTTCCAGTGTTGGTTTCCTAATTCATTATGAGAGTAAGTCTGGTATTTCTCAAATAGTTTTATTTAATCTTGAAAATATTTCTTTAATTAGAGAGTGAGCAAACAAATGGGAACAAACAAAATTCAGTAGTTATATTTAAATAAGAACAAATTATGTTTACTCTATGTTGTACTGACAGACAATTCTGGAAGTATTCATTTTGGAAATTTTTTCTTCATGAGTTCTTTTACAAGAAGAGTCAGAGTTATTCAGAGTCCTTACAGTTATTCAGAGTTATTCAGAGTTATTCAGAGTCCTTACAGTTATTCAGAGACCTAGCTGTTTAATCAAATGCAAAATTTTAGAAGCTTTCCCTTCTGGGTAAACATATAATATTTGGGTGTCCCCTATCTTCTCTCTTTCTTTCTGTTTTCCTCTTTCTCTGTTTTATGCAAATAAATTAATAATAATATCTCCATGCATACTAAAGAATCATCATAATAGCATTTTATTTTCAATTAACTGCATAAAATGATATATATTAAATGGTCTGAAGTCACACTAGTCGTTATATGATAGTACAACCATTCACTTAATTATTTACTGAAGAGAGCTTATGTGTTTAGTGCAGTTGTACCAACCTAGTAACATCACTTTTATCAGTTGTTCGTATTTGGAAACCAATCTGATTGCTGTACATTTGCTGTAATATTGAATCTGGAATAGTGACCAGATATATTTTATATCTGGAATCAAGGCTTGTCCAAATATTATAAAAAAGTTGCACAGTGAAACCTTGCTGAACACTTCACACCCATGTCAGTGCATTTGCTCCACAAGACTTAAGTTAATCACAGCCTCACTGTTCATATTGTCTTTTTTCTCACATTGGATTTCACACAATTGTAGCTAAAATTGTCTCGATTTTGCCTTGTGTTCTATATGTTCATATAACACAGCTGAAATTTTCTGCAGAGTATATCTTGAGCTAGACAGCATCAGGATCTTCTGCAGCATTTCTGTGACCCTTTACTATATACTGGTAATTGTGTACATCACAGAGTGAGGAGCATCACAATAACTAGTAACATGGGGATACTAAGCAGATAAAATCAGTGTTTTCCAGGAGAAAAACCAGGTGTAAAGAACTAATTGAAGCATTGGGTAATCTGCCAGGAGCACAGGAGACTAAAATCGTATTTTGATTTTGTTTGTAGGTATAACTATAGAAGTTGCTCATTTTAAAGATATCACAACAGAACTTCTATTTGTTTCACATTTCTTACATTTGTAAAAGACAAGGTAGTCAATTTTGAATTTTAAGAAAAGTTTCTGGATATTTTCTTTGGAAGTTCAAATACCTTATTTGAAAGTATCTTAAAAATCTTCCAGTTATAATCAT
Source organism: Zonotrichia albicollis (assembly GCF_047830755.1). NCBI lineage: Eukaryota > Metazoa > Chordata > Aves > Passeriformes > Passerellidae > Zonotrichia > Zonotrichia albicollis. The sequence goes on along the minus strand of NC_133821.1, from coordinate 97,151,677 downwards.
AACTTTGATGATAAAGTAAATCACTGCACTGTGAAGCAGAAGGCTCTTAACCTGTTTAAAATAAAAGGTTCACCATAAGCTAAACTGAGTTGAACCTGAGATATCGCTCTATTTTAGCTTAATACATACTATTAAGCTAAAATATGACTGTAATATAGCTTTAATGAATATGTAACCCATTAAAGGTACTGTGAAGGATGTAAAGATAATGTGTTCATTTCTCTCCTTAAATTTCTGTCATTCAGCCTTTAATGACACTTCAGAATAGCTAATTCAAGACAGTGTAGATTAAGTCTTATGCATCTAAGCAAAGAAAATATAATGAAGTACCTAAAATATTTCTTAAGTAAAACTACTGATAAAATATTGTTTTTAAAGTGATTAATCTTTTAGCAAGTGTGCTTCATACCTCAATTACATTTTCCCGATCTGTCAGCTTCCTTAGTTTTGTGTTTTGAGTAGGGTTTGTTTAGTTGGTTGGTTGGTTGGTTTTTTGATTGTTTGCTTTTGTCAGGAGTTTTTTGTTCCTCATTCTGTAAAGTAGATTGTGCAAACTTAGTATTTTTCTTAATTGAGAACAAATAGAAATACTTTACCTGCAGATTCCTGTAATGTAAATTGCTCCTTTGTTTATTAAGGTATATCTGAATTTTTTTCTTTCCTCATGTAAGAGAACATGATACTTTGCAAAGCAAATTGATCAATTAATTCTTCAATTCAAAAGGTTTACTTAAAATTCTGTGCTTTTTGTGGACCAATATTTCCATCTATCTTAAAATTTATCTGAAAAATAGATCATATTTTAATCATGTATTGAGACAGTCAAATTACATTCTACATCTATATATATTTGATAATTACAAATCTCTTACGCAGTCAGCAAAATTGTTTAAAAATCAAAGATTACTCATCTTAGTAAAAAAATTCCTTGTTGAGGAATTGAAAAAATCTACAAAAATTGAAAAAAAACCCAAAATCAATATTGTGATTTTATTAGTGAAAATTTTCAGACCTTAAAAAATAGACATAATCCTTTATTCATATTGGATAAAATGAGGTATTTGTTTAGATTAGGTTTCAGAAAATAGCTTTTTAGGCTCAGAAATATGCAATCTTCAGAGGTTTGACAAAGTGTTGAAACCAGTCAGATGGCCCACAATCAATTTTATCTGTGATAATATAGCATCAAAATACTTAACACTTTTTTACTTAATTAAAAAGATAATTCTTTGAATAGTCTGGATATGAGGAAAGGATTCATACAATTTTATGAGGCAGGATACAGTCAATGGAAAAAGATTTGAAATGTTGGGGAACTTTTTTTTTTCAGCAGTCTCTTTTACTATGTCTAAGAATCCATACAGAGGCTAAATAGAAAAGGAAGATTTTGGGGAACTGACCATAAAATAATAGAGTTTATGACTGGTAAGAAGTGAAGGAATGAAGCAACATGGTGAATAAATTAATGGTTTTCAAAAATTGAAACCACCAAATTTGTAGACATTCACTCAAGGTGAATGTCCTTGAGCCCTTACAAATGAATTCCTAAAGTCATTTATAAAAGAAATTGATGAAAAGTACAGGAGAAAACTATTATTCGTTTTTTGGTGGTTTTGGCTTGGTTTGGTTTGGTTTTGTTTGTTTTGTTATGGCTTTCCCTTGGTTTTGTTTCATTTTGGGGGTTTTTGTGTTTGTTTCATTTCTTTTTTTTAATTTTGTTTTTAATTTAGAGAAAGGTTTCTGTAGCTATTTAAAAATCTCTTTTAATGATGTAATTCTAGAGTTAATAATGTAGATACTAGATATATTCAAATATTGCTATAGATAGCAATCAGAGAATTACACAGATCTCTTAGGATAAACTACATATTTAATTCCAAGCCTAAGAAACAGAAAGACTGTAACAAAAATATCTACAAATATATTCAAATAAGGGGAAAAAAATTACTCAAAAAAAGCTTCACCAAAAATCAGCTGTCACAGGCAAGACTAAATGTTTTGTTCCTGTTTTGCAACTTTTACAGAAAACAAATAATTTTTACCATATACTTAACATAATTAAGTGAACATTTTCAAGGTAAGAGTACAGCATCTCTAGAGAGAGTAGTACACAATATTGAAATATTTAAGTATGTTTTATTCATCAGAGACTGTTGAAATTCCCTGTGGTATACTGAGAGGCAAAGTGGAAGGACCACTCCACTGAAAATTATATCTGAAAATTCAAATCTGTCAGGAAGTTTAAAAGAAATTCAGAAGGGCACACACTTTTCCAAGCAAGGATGGAGAGGAAAAAAAAAAAGAAGATATTTGGACCAGAAGGATCAAGGACATTAGTTTTATCTTTGCTCTTGAAAGATACTAGTTTAAAGCTGATAAACATAATGATAAGAAATAAATTACTTGTATTTGATAAAACAGATTATGTCAAAACCAACTTAATTTCTTTCTTGACATGTTCACTGCTTTAGTAGATTTGGAAATGGAAAGGGGAGGAAATAGTTCTGTGCTGCCATTCATAAGGCTCTTAGAAGTCTTTCAGAGAAGAACATAGACATTTAATGTGGATGCAATTATTGCAGTACAATAAATGTACAATGAGGTACAATAGGCACTGGAAAAATTTTCTCAGAAATTATGTGGAATCTCCATCCTTGGAGACACTAAAAATACATACAGAAATGGATCTACCTGTGCAACCAGCTTTAGGTGACCTTGCTTGAGCAGGGGAGTTGGACTACATGACCCCAGAGGTTCCTTCCAGCCTAAATTGTTAAGTGATTTCTATGGTGCTGTGAAAAAAAAAAATTTTGATGACTGTATAAGAACAGTTACAACTTGAGAATGATTCCAACCTACAATTATATTAAGCACTATGCTTGAGAAGGTTGGAATTCAAAACAAGCTAGATTAACTGAAGTAAGAGTGTAAAACAAAAGCAATTTGATTCTACTAAGAAACATGCTAAGTCTAAATGGGGAAGGAGAAGTAACATGCACAAATACAAAATAGAAATACAATAAAAAAAGATTTGGATATCACTCAGAACCTACATAATCTAGAGAAAAATGTAGTCGTATTGCAAAAAGTTGAATCTTCTAGACATTGTATTTAACCATCTAAAAAGCCAAAAGACAATTTCCGAGAATAAAATTGTTTTTGTTTTCTCTAGGATTTGTTCAAGAATTATTTCACTTCATTTGATGACCAGGGAGACTATTGTGTCCAGTTTATGACACAGTTTAAAAAGACTAGAATATTGCTAACATGGAAAATATGACACATAAAGAGTCATTGAAAGGTTTGTGGTTTTTTAGAAGAAGTATGACTTGGCAGGCAGGGGGTAAAGCCTGATAATGGTGTCATGGTCCCAGGTAGCTCATAATTGCAGCCTGTCCTAGAGTTTGATCTACTGCCTGTGCTCCTTCTCAATCAACTCTTTACAATTATTTTCCAACTACATTTATCACTGTTGTGCCAGAATTGTGCCATATTTCTCGTATCAAAGAATTACCCAGTATTTAATTTTAGGTTATCTCCTATTAAGAAAAACAATCAAATCTTCAAGCAAAGAAGCAAAGAAAAAAATATTTATTTTCAGCTATGTTCATGATTGCTGAAACTTGCATACTGAATATTTTTCCCTGGGAATGAAACTATTTTGCCTGAGCTGATTTTATATATTTAACACTACTACTTCAGTCAGGAAATTGGAAGCTGATAAATTTTCTATAGGTTTTGGTCTTGCAAAAATGTGAAACAATGGAGTCAATGTAAGTTTGAATTATCATTTCAAAAATAACCTGATGAGCTTACCTGTTGTGTGTGATTCAGAATGCCAAAGCATCTGATGTGTTCAGACAGGGGTGGTAGGCTGCCCTAAGAGGAAGGAATTTTAAGAGTGCTGCTGGGGACCTCCACCTACACTAACATATTTCAAAATATGAGGCATATTTTATCTGAAAAAACCTAATGGGCATCAAAGTTAAAATTTCATCTAGATGAAATTAAGGGCACTTATAATGCAGAAAGTTATAGACTTTAATGGTTTCTTTGAGCCTTTATTAAGCAGTTTTATCCATGTGAAGGGAATCTAAAAATGCGCTGTTAGCTAACACAGTATATTTGCATTAAGAATAGGCAGTCAAGTCTAGAGGAACTTGTTAATCTAGAATTTAAGTGTGTCAGGGTTACCTCATGAAAACTGGATCATAAGCTTTCAAATCTGAATTCTAAGTGAGATATAAAAAGAGCTGGAAGGTACAGAGAATATTTTTCTGTGAAAGCTAGAGTCATTCTTTATGATTTTTTTATTTGTAGTCCTGATTCCAACACTCATATAGTTCTGAACCCATCACTTTATGCCCTGATAAATCATTTTTTTTCCTTAGTTTTGAACTCCTCCTACTTTGTTTCTAAGTCTGTATGATAGTCCTGGATAAACAGGGCAAGGTAGGAGCAGTAAACTGAGAGTACAGCTTCCACAGAAAGAGTTAGAGGTGCACAAGCAGCTGAGAGGACCAGCACCTTCTTCACCCTTTAGAGGGCTAGAAACTAGGAAATGCCTGTGAAGAAGGCAGTTGTGGTGGAGTAACCTTGCTAGATCCCAGGTTCCCAAATCTTAGAAACACCTTGCCCCTACCCCTCTTTTCTTCTTTGGCTGAACTCCACTATCAGTTTTATCTACCTCCTCCTGCTGAGAGGTGCAGGGGGACAGGGCATGAAGTGATCAGTTTATCATACATTATCGTTGCTGCCCCTTCCTCCTCGGTGGAAGATCCCTCAGACTCTACTTCTCCTCCAGCATTGGGTTTCTCACCCAGGAGACAGCCTTCCATCAATAGTTAAAATTTGAATTCTTCCCATTATCTAGAGCTCATAACGAATGGCTCTGGCATGGGGTGCAATCTTTCAGGAACAGAGTGTTCCAGTGTAGGTCTCCCACAGTGTCACAAATCCTGCCAGCAAAGCTGTTCCAGAATGGGCTCCTGTCTCCACCAGGCCACCGATCCTGCCAGGACTCTGTTCCATTGTGGACTTCCCATAAGATCACAGCTCCTTTGAGCATCCGTCTACTCCAGGGTGGAGTCCTGCACAGATTGCAGGGGGATCTCTGATCCACTGTGAACCTTCATAGGCTGCAGTTGGACAGCTGCTTCACCATGATCGCCAGCACGGGCTGCAGGGGCTTCCAAACCTTGAGCACCTCCTCCCTCTTCTTCTTCATTGACCTTATTCTCTCAGAATTCATGCCCTCACATTCTCACTCTTCTCTATGGCTGCTGTTTTTCTGCAGCAACTTTTTTGTCCTTCTTAACTACGTTATCCCAGAGGCTCTACCACCATCTCTGAGGTGCTCAGCCTTTGCCAGCAGCAGGCCCATCCTGATGCCAGATGCCGTTGGTTCTGTTGGACATGTGGGAAGTTCATGGCAGCTCCTAACAGAAACCACTCCTGTAGCCACCCCTGTCTGCTAACTAAGACCTGTCCATACAAGCCCAGGGGTGAGGGTGAGGGGGTATTTTATTTTGATTTTGTTTCTCACCATTCTAGACTATTTTTAATTTGCAATAAATTAAATAATTTCTTCTCAAATTGAGTCTGGTTTGACTGTGATGGTAATTATTAAGTGATCTGCTTGTCTTTGTCTCAACCCTTGAATTTCTTCATGTTGTTTTTCTACCTTGTTCTCTCCCCTTGTACTGTTGAAGGGGATAATGAGAGGGCAGCTGAGTGGGGGACTGGCAGCCAGACAAGGTCAATTCACCACACACAGTAACAGAAAATAAAAGAAATTCCTGTCATCCCAATAGTGCGTCTCTGTTTCCCTCATGTGCCTACGTTATTGTTCATTATATTATTAAATTCCACAATCATTTGCTGTCACTAGAAGCACAATGTATAATGTTCAGTTAATGAGCCTTCATTTGATAATTTTAGGGATTTTTCTTCAGCGGATAGCTCCAGGTTTGTTTGCCAAAAACTATTTAATGTCTCTAGAAGACATAATTATCAGAGACTCTTCCTGTCAGATAAGAGTTATAAAATTGTAAAAGCTATATTATTTGTCTTTCTTTTTTCTTTTCATACATAGGAAAATATCTGTAAGAATTCAGCAGTTTGTGACATCTTCAATTACAGTTTTTTGACAGTGTTTCTTGTCGTACCAAATGATCATAACTATACAGAGGAAAATTGAGTTGTCCTGCAATATCAGAAACTGAATAGATGAAATAATCAAATATGACTTTTATACTTGCAAAATCTTTATTCCTACTTTAAACTATAGTACCTTCCTATAGTTTCAGATGTCCAGTAATTTTATTGTTTTGGTGTTTTTAATTGATTGACAAAATACCTTGAAGTGCAAGTCTTCTTCTATTTCATTTGGACTTTCCTATTCTATGAAACTTAAAACTGGAAAACCATTCTGTATGTCAGACAACAGCTAGAAAGAAGGTTATATATCCCATATTGGTTCTCAGGCAATGCTAACTAGGATTTTTGGAGGCTCTTTCTTTCTCCTGTCTTTCTTGTTTTGTATTTTGTTTGGGTCTTTTTTTTTCTCTTTACTATCTGAATTAAAGGTGAAAAAACCAAAATTAAATCTGTGTGTTTCAGGTGTTACTCTGGAATCAGATTCTTGCCTTGACCCAGGAATTCCTGTGAATGGCCATCGCCATGGTAACAACTTTAATATCCGCTCCACAGTAACCTTCAGCTGTGATCCAGGATATACACTGAGTGATGAAGAACCACTCATATGTGAAAGAAACCATCAGTGGAATCATGCATTACCCAGCTGTGATGGTAAGGGTCAAGCTCTTCAGATAGCAGGTCTAAAGTCCACAAAAGTTAATCTATTATTTTGCAGAACTAATTAAGCTTGTCATTGCTGCTACCTCCCTTTAATTTCAGTAAGAAACACACTTTTAAAAAATTATTTTATTGTTATTAAAAGCCACGCTTTACATCTCTGTATCAGTTTTTAGTGAAATACTAAAAAAAACCCAGGTACATATTCACAAATAGAAAAATTCAGATTCTTGGAGGGTTCCATTATTCAACTGTGAATCAAAATGGTGCCATACAACTAATACTTTCAACACAAAGCCAATAAAATTAATTTATATTTTAAACTCTAAATACTGCATGCCAAAATGATTGTTTAAAATTTAGGATGCTTAGTATTAAAGCAGATAAACCATGATCAGCCAATGTAATTAATTTTCTTAACATATTTTTCCTTTGAAACTTTGGTTAGTTTAATAATTGTTTTGTTGGATATGAAGTATGAAACTGTGTAGAGCTTTCATGAAACATTTTTTAAAATGTTGAATTTCTTAATGGTTTAACCACAGCCCGCAACCAAGCCTCACATTGCTGCTTTCTCATTCCCACCAGCAGGATCAGGGAGAGAATCAGAAGGCAAAAAGTGATAATACTCCTGGGTTGAGATAAAAGACAGTTTAGTAAGAAAAGCAAAATCTGTGCAGACAAGCAAAGCAAACCAAGGAATTTATTCACTGGTTCCCAAGCACAGCAGGTGTTCAGTCATCTCCAGAAGAGCAGATGACAAATATCATCAATCTGAACTGCTCCATTTTCCCTTTTTCTCCCCATTTTATATACTGAACCTGCTGCCGTATGCTGGGGGGTATTCTTTGGATTAGCTACAGTCACCTGTTCCTGCTGTGTCTCCTTCTAATCTCCCACTCACCCCCAACTTCCTCACCTGTGTGACATATGAAAAGCAGAAAAAGTCTTGGCTCTGTGCAAACCCTACTCAGAAATAACAAAAGCATCATTATATTATTAACCCTGTGCTCAGCACAAATCCAAAACACAGCCCCATACTGAGAAGAAAAATAGCTATACATCAGCACAACTGTGTTCCCAAATATTTCTGTGTTCTTTTTTGTAATTGGATTTTTTGGCTAAGTTCTGCTTCTGTGAACCACTGAATCAACCTAAATTCTTAATGGAATCCTTGTATAGTTGCTACAAAATCCCTCTTACAGAAACCACTGAACAATGGCAAAGAAAGGCTCTTGCTTTAGTGAATTACTTACATTAAAGTATTTCTAACTTGTTTTTCAGGTCCAAGGTTTTCACTGATTACAGTGGAATGTCAGAGGACAAACTTAGATTCAGCAAAGTATTTCAGTTTCTCACTCTGTTTTAAACTTTTTTGTTAAATCTGAGCATTAGTCTTCTTCTAACTCACTACAGCCTTCTGGCCCCATTCTCAAAGTATATAAACCACCAAAGACTATTATAGAAGTTAGGTAATGTAACATTCAGACTCACTCACCTTGTAATCACCACAACCCATTCCTCCTTTACAAGTACAGACACAAAGCATTTTTAAATTTTTTCATTGTTTTTATGGATTTCTTTCCTTGTTTTTTTTTTGCTGTGATGGATTAACAAATGCAAAGAAATCTTAAGCTTGAATAGTATTCTCTTCTTTTTCTACTTACTTTTAATAAAATGTGTAGATGTATTTTTGAGTTAAAATATCAATATTTAACTCTTTTGTTTGCATATGAATGTTGATCTTTAGGAAGATCTACTTAATTTTCACTCATTGAAGGAGATTTTTTTCCCCCAGGGCCTTCACCCACTTTCATGTGAGTGTATGTCAAGAAAATATCAAGCCTTTCTGGAGTATGTTCGCTAAGCAAGCAACACATAAGGAAGGGCTCAACATACATTCAGTCTATTCTTCTCCTCACAGATTAAACTCCATTATATTAACTAGTCTAACATGGCACAGACCTCCCACTCTATGAAGTAATCATTCTGTTAGTCTATCTGCCTTCTGAGCCTCAACAAGTTGTAACCCAGATTTTTTGATTGTAACAGATTTAACTGAGGTGGAAATGAGCATTTTGCACTCATCTCTTAAGGACTGATGTTCTCAAAATTTTTACTTCAGAAATTAATTTAGCAGAATAATGCCTAAGGGAAAATCATGTTGCTTTGTTTCATGCCAACAAAGAAGAAAAAAACCTGCATACAAATACAAGGTGGTTAAAGTTCCCCCTAAGTAATGTGTCATTCTCAAAATATGCTAATGACAAGGTGGAACATGAAAATAATTTTTGAGTGACAGGTAAATTAAAGGACATCAATTCCATATTTTAAATTTTGTTTAAAATAAGGAAATGATTTTTGAAATATCTCGTATATCCTTTAAGTAATGTTGCACAGTCAAATATTTTTCTTCCTTCTGTGGTGTTTACAGACTAAGATAAGGATTTTTGAATTAATGTATTATTTTTCATTTATGGCACTGTAAACCTGATATCTGTAACACTGTTCTTTATTATTAAGCATTGTTGTCAACCATATATTTACTGTGGGTTTAGTCAAATGTGTTTTAATTCATACTTAAATATGAATTTAGTATGCAGAAATAACTATATTCAGGTAAAACCAGGCTGGAAGCATTTCCTTTCCTTTTACTTACTTATAAATATATAAAAGTTACATAAATTTAAAAAACATTAAAAACTTTAACAAAAACCTTAGTCTAATAAGACATGAAAAAAAAGGAACTTAAGCTATAAACCAAGTATATGTATATATATACGCACATCTACATAAAGGTACTGCAAGTTTATTGAATATTTTTTCATTTATATTTTCCATCCAGTTAAAGGCAAAGTGTATCACTCTATGTGAGGAAGAAGACTAAAAGCATCTTAATGTTTTATTGCATTATTGTTTAAATATTTAGTATATTAAAATTTTAAAAAACAACAGCATAAAAACTGGACAGCAAGAGATGAGTGAAAAGCACAGTCATGCTGTATTTATAAGATCTGTGAGCAATTCAGAATGCAAATCTTAAACATTAATTAATTTGCTATGCAAATTTGAACAGCCTAGTTTAGCAAATTCTAGTATGCATAAAATGTTTTCTAGCATAGTTCTCATGTCTTCCAAAATATTCAGTTCCAAATAAATTACTTATGATGGGACAATCTAAATTTTTGAAAAAGAGGAAGTTACACTTCTTTTTTCCCCTGAGTGTTGCAGTAATCATGAAACTTTTACTTATTTGAAAAAATGTGCTTTTTACTGAAGTATTTTTGTTTGCTAAAAATGCAGTTGAATGTATGCCTTTCAAAATATTTAGTGAAAGAAATATAGCAGCAAGATATTTTTTGTATTATTTCACAAAAATATTTTCTTATTTCTTATATACTACTGCAATAGGAATTGATACTTGCAATAATTTTTTTGTGTGTGTTCTGCTTACTAACAAGAGAGACTGTCAGCAAAAAATAAACTCCTTTTCAAGGACTAATTTAGAAGAAAACAAATTGTTGTCAAAATGAATGTTGCAGCTTTGGATTAATTGACTTCTTATTTTAATCCTTTACTCTATTTTTAATTTTAAGTGTAGGTGAAAAATGAACTCTCTCTTTCTCCCTCTCTCCTTTTCACTCTTTCAAACTCTTTTACAAGAAAGTCTTTTTGTATGATTTTCTTTTTTTTTTTTTTTTTTTTCTCTTCTTAAGCTTTATGTGGTGGATATATTCATGGGAAGAGTGGAACTGTTCTTTCTCCAGGTTTCCCTGATTTTTACCCAAACTCTTTAAACTGCACTTGGATTATAGAAGTGTCCCATGGCAAGGGTAAGTAAGATGATTTCCAGTTTGTGTTTATTTTTCTAAGGAAGAATTATTTTTAAAGTTGCCAGAGACAGTGTGTTTTAGTCTCAGAAAAATGGGAAAGAATGAAATAGATAAAAAATGGGAAAAAATAGCTACTGGTTAAATAGTTCTAAATTTCTTTCAGTCAAAGATGTCAGGATCTTATTGATGGCTCTTTCCTATTATTGAGCATAAAGGAACAGATTGGATCTGTGTATTGTTAACCTAAGATTTCAGACTTAAACCATTAGAGCAAAAACATACATATCTTTATGTTACATATACAGTAGAATAATATCTGAGAAAAAATTTACTGAGAAGTATAGGGAAAGTTTATACTTTTTAAAATCTTCTTAAAGAGTTATTTGTGGGTTTTTTTGTTTTTTTTTTTTTTTGTTTAGAACTCATAAAACATTTTAAATGAAAAATATATGAGTAAATGTGCTAAGAAGAATGTTTTTCCCTGCAGTAAATTTTTAAATTTATCATATATATTGTTTTTGAAAATTTATTATATTTGAATACTGAACTGTAAATCAAAATTTAATTCATTATTGAATTGGAAGTTGGCAAATGAAAAAAAAAAAAAAACCAAAAAACAGTCATTATGTCAGGTAAATGATCAGTTCCAGAAAATAGGAATCTGTATCTATGTATGACTGTACATAAAACTTCTGTATGCTTTGTCCTTGTATTTGGAAACTTCCCTGAATTAAAAGCCAGAATTAAAAGCCAGAATTGTGTTGGAGGAAATGTGAAAATAAAACACAAATAGAAAATTTCAGCCAAGTAATAATGTACATCTCTTAGGTAATAATGAAATCAAGATATTATAAGTAAAAGAGAATCACACAAACATGAATAGCACCTAAATAATGCAAATTTGAATTTTCGGAGTGCTGTATAAAAGTAGCACTGAATGCCATCAATTCTCTTATAGGAACTCTTGGTTTAAAGTGAGCTAAACAAGCATCCTCATTGCACATATTATTCAGTTGAGCTCATGTGCTTTCTGCAAACTTTATTTTCAGATTTTCCGGTTTCGATTCTGACTTTTTCTCGAAATGTTTCTATGTAACATAAAAATTGCTTTCTGTGTCACCTACATGTGAAGGAACAGAAAAACTTGTTATTAAATGCTTTTCTTTCCTCCCTTTTTAATTCTTTTAAAGGTGTACAGCTGGTTTTTCATACTTTTCACCTTGAGAGCTCTCATGACTATTTGCTCATCACAGAAGATGGGAGCTTCACAGAACCAGTAGCCAGATTAACTGGCTCAGTCTTACCCCCTACAATTAAAGCCGGCCTCTTTGGAAATTTTACTGCACAGCTTCGGTTTATATCTGATTTTTCAATTTCTTATGAAGGTTTCAACATAACATTTTCAGGTAATGAATTCCATTCTGCTAAATATCCTGAAACTGTTCCAGATGATATTTCACTTGCAGATAACAGAAATATTATGAAACACTGTAAAGTAAAAAAACCAACAACAACAAAAAACAAACAAAAAAAAAAACCCACCAAAAAAAACCCAAAAAACAAAAAAACTTGTTATCTGAATTGTATAGTCTGTCATAAAAAAAACTGTTTAAGGTTTAAAAAGGTGGGAAAAGGAATCAAGAAGAATGTTGGTGATTTGACTGTTATACGTTTGCCCTGTTCTCACACAAGCATTAAAATTGTTCAAGAAGAAATTTGGGAGAAAATTAAGGGGAAAAAATTACAAAGATAGAAGGTACTGGTTCAGAAAAAATGAACTAACTTTTTCTGAAGTATAGAAACTTTAAAAAGCAGTGGTATGCTGACTCAGTTCACAAAGGACTCTAAATTGAAGACTGATTTTGAAATCGAAAATGTGTATATATAGATAAAACACATTAGCTATTGATGTTTTCTACAAGTTATCTCTTTAAGATAAGGGAAACATTTGTTACTGCTTCTTATTTACAGTCTTCTAAAACTAGATGACATCTAATATATGTTTCTCAGTAATTTTCTTTGCCTATCTCCATTACTAGGAAGTAGAATTACAGATGTAGCAGGGCATCTCACCTCCCAACAAGAGCTCATCTATTGTTTATTAGCTGGTCAGATAAACAGGATGAGCTGTCTTGTAGTGAGTTATTTTGGCACCATAGCCAAAACAGCCAGTGCTCTGGCATCTCCCAGCTGCCTCACTTTTGAAGTGAGATCTGGAAGGTAAGCTGGATTTCTTACTGACAGACACCTCACTGGCAAACTAGAAAAGCCACACCAAACTTTGACAAAGCAGAAGTCCTCGATACGTGATCCTGAAAATGTGTGGAGTTCCTCCCATGAGTAGGGATGCTAATTTTACAGTTATTCCCCAGGGGTTAAGTGAAGAAATCTGTGTTCATTGTTGTCAATTTTGGGGTAAATTACAATACTGTTGCTAGCTTTAATTATAGCTACTTTGAAATAGTGCTCTGTTTTATGCTAGGCTGTAATCCACTAGTAGTTCTGTAGTTTCACATTGCATAGTAATTCTAATTAGGATCTTTGGTGTATTATCTCTGTCTGTTTAATAAATAATTATTCTTATAAATAGACCTGATTTGCCATCATTCAAACTTGTGGAACAGAGTGAGTTCTTAAATTTAAGATGCTGCCAAGTTCTGATGCTAAGGCAGGGTTTTTCTGAAGCTTCCCCTTGTCCCCATGACACATATGAATGAATCAAGTGCTGGTTGAAATGCACATGCACATGTATATTTTATGGAAAGAGTACATAAGCAACTCTCATCCAACTCTCCTACATCATTTTTCAGGAACTGAAAGCCAATAAGTTTTGTTGAGAATTGGCAATGTTTACAGATGGCCATGATATTTATGAGTAATGTATCTCATTTAGCTTGCTTATTTAAAAAAGGAAAATCTACCTCACTGATTAGAGCAGTAGTGTTGGATTTACTCCTATTAAATGCTAAAATAAATTCATTTCAGAGACTTTGAACTCACCAAAGCAGAGGTCAGCAGTTTTACTAGTTTGAAATGTAAATATAAATATTAATTATTTCAGTGATTTTTTAAATCTAAATAAAAAGAATAGAGCACTAGCCAAGTTGTAGAAAAATGCACAAAATATTATGGATGCAAGGAGAAAAACTGTGCAGTAACAAAAGATATGGATCACGGAACTTTTGGAACATGACTGGAGGTTTATGTCCTATCTACTACTGCTACCACATACAGAGACAGCATATGCCATCATTTATATTAAATACACATTTTGAGAAATATTAGGAGATACATTACCTTTATGAAACAAATAGCTGATTCTGTTTTGGTACTTTCACACAACCAGAATATATTTCTTCTTAGTAAGAAGTGTTTTGTGAGAACACCTGTTTTGAATGTCATCAAACATTGAAATTTGTCATGAAAACTGCCCTGTGTCTAAAGGTACACTACAGGGTATTTCCATGTCTAGCTTAGCTCCCACATTACTGAGCAGAGGTAGTAAATCATGTGTTTTCTAAACTTACAACATTTGCCAGCAGAAACTGATGTAGTTTATAGATTGCCTCAAATATCCAGAACTTTCCTACAAGACAGTTACTAAAGGGAAGAATTTATTTATTCCTTTTATTTGATTTACCAGCTGTTTAAAGATTCACTCACAAACTTTGGTTTAGTTTCTTCCCTGACTAAATGGAGTCTCTTATTCTAAATAAGATTTCACCCTACTTTCCACTGACCTCCAAGTTCTAGAAAACATTTTTTCTTATCTGTTGCCAGAAGGGATCTCTTAGGTCTTTTGGATCATATTCTGAAGAATATAAAATCAAACCTTTTCAATTAGATGCTAAGTTGTTCTCTTTCAACATCTTTTTTTAAAGTAGTTGGTAATAGATAACTAAGGAAAAAAAATATGGAAAAACAGGATTAAAAAAAGTGATACTTCCACAGCATATTCTTTGGAGATGGGGAAATGGGTGGCTCATATATTTTCTGAGTTTGATTTGCTTCCTATGTAACAGCCCTGATTTTTTCCCCATTAGTCTATTCTGACTCCTCCTGCTGAATTATTCTTGATGTGCAGTTATAAAAGCACACTTTTGGAAAATGTATTCATATGCCTTTCATTCATCTAACCTTTTGTTTGTTTTTTAATTAGATTTTCTTCATCACATAATGATTTCTTTCAACTGTAAGGCTCACTTGTAAAGCTGTTTGGAAGTTCAGATTAAAAGAAACTAGAATTATACACAAAGGAAGTAATTAAACAAAATTATAGTAAACCACTTACAGTACAAGCTGATTACAGCTCTTGAAATTAAAAAAATAGATGTAGTATGGATAGAACACATTAAATACATAATTACTGTATATATAGGCATAATAGACTTATAGAAAGTGTATTGGGTTTTAGTAGAGAACACAGCTCTAAAATACATGTTTTCCAGCTGTTCCATGCTCACACAATGCAAGCAATTTACTAAGTTTGCTTTTTTTCCATGTGGACAACTTGTCCAGATAATAACATATTATGTTTTATTGTCTGCAGAATATGATCTGGAGCCATGTGATGATCCTGGTGTTCCTGCCTTCAGTAGGCGAATCGGTTTTCATTTTGGTGTTGGAGATTCCTTGATCTTTTCCTGTTTCCCTGGGTATCGCCTGGAAGGTGCTAACAAGCTCACGTGCCTGGGAGGGGGTCGGCGTGTGTGGAGTGCACCTCTGCCAAGGTGTGTGGGTAGGTGGTCACATGCTTTCATTTCATTCATCAAATCCTTAATAGCACATGGCATGTGTCAGAATACTGGGCAGGGAACAAAGTGCTTGGGTTGAAACAGTTGATCCCCAAGCTGTAAAAACTGGAAAGTCAAGATAGAAGTAATGCATGTCTCTTTTATATAGAGAACAAAAAATACAGAGGGATAATTAGAATTATGCCAGCAAATAAGATCAAAATGTCATGTGGGATAAAATGTAAAAGTAATTATTAAACTTTATGTTTGGCACAGTTAAGTTATAAATTTCATACTTTGTCTTTTGGGATAGATAAATGATGTTTAGGACTTTTAGGTGAAAATACCCTGCTTTAGAGCCCTGCTGCTGGTTTTAAGGGTCTTTTTTTTCCTACTGTGTTGTTATTCTTGTAATTCTAAGCTTTTGGGATTTTTACAGTTTATAAACTGCATCGCAATGTTTTTAAAGGTTGTTTATTAAAATTAGTGTGCGGTTCTTAAACATCAGTAACTGAATTCAAATTGAGTGAACAGTTCTTTTCTTGGAAAAGCTCTGGGACTGTATATTATGAAATTTGTGCAGTTGCTGTATTTCTGAGATGGTTTTTCTCCACCATGTCAAGTGAATCTCATCAGCTGCTATTGACATAATGCTTCTGAAAAATCAAATACTTCCATACAGCTCTAAATGGATTTCCCTAAGAAAGTTCTTGTTTTTGAATAAGATTTTATTTAATGAAGGGAGAAATTCAGCTATAGCTTCTTTCTTTTGTTTATTATAAAAGATGGATCTTTATATCTGAAAAAGTCACCTACATTGTGCATAGTAAGATACATAGGAAAAAAAAGGTATCTCAAATTTTGTTTTAACATGGAGTTATTTATTCCATGATAAAATGATGTTACAGATGAGACAGAAACCAAAATAATATGGAGTTTGCAATTTATTTGGAAATTCTAGATTTAAATCCTAGTCTATTTTCAGCCCAGGGATATGGTGCTTGGTTTGGGGGTTGTTTGGGGTTTCTTTATTTCTAAGGGGTTTCTCTGTGTTCCACTCAAACATGCTTAGTTTATTTTAGATATCATAACGTTTTAGTCATTGGCAGAAATATTGTTATCTTGTGCTGAAGAAAAGAGACATTCTACATGATGCATGTTTTTGTAAATTTTGTTAACTTTTAAAAAGCCTTTCCTACAGTATCTATAGTATTAAGAGATTTATATCCAATATCTTGAAAATGCTCACTTGGCTATCCTCATAAAGCAAATGACACATTGAAAAGTTACAATGATTATCAAAGTATCAATAATTAGCTTAATGAAGTATCAGCCATTGAATTAGCTGCGAATTTATAGGACTAATGCAACCATTTACTGTGCCAGACACAGATATGTATGTTCTGCCTGTAGGTTCTCCCAAGCATAATTTAGTGATACACATCTATCTTATGTATATGTGATATGTCTGCCATTCATTGACATAGAATTTATTTACAGAGAGCCCAACATTTCCTTTTTGTTCTTTAGTTTTTAGCAAATTTGTCAACTGGCCTTGAGACACTTACATAATTCGATCCATGTATGAGATCCCACCTTCTAACTGATTAGTAAAACCTTTTATAAAATATGCAAAGACAAGTGGCACTTCTCCAAAATAAGATTATATAAATAACTCTTTTAACTCAGCTTATGTCTTAATTTGATCTCTTGTAGTGTAGCAAGGCAAAGATATATACAATGCAACTAAGAAAATGCAAGGAAAGAAACTTTGCTAGGCAGCTGAGTGAAACAGGGGAAAGGCATACTCGGTGTCCTTCATAGCTGCTTTAAGAAATTATTTTTTTCTTAACACTAAGAGGGTTTACAGAAGTCCCTTTTCTTGTTGCCGTGACACCTAAGACATTAGGGGTGAAGATATCCTCTTACTCTTAAAAGGAGCTCACACAAAGGCTTCATTCTCAGAAGAGTGAAAAGCAATGAGTGTTCATGAAATCTGCTGTATTTGGAATCTACATTTGGAATTAAATCTAGTCTCAATTCAGTACATTACTGGGTTCAGTAGTCTCTTGATTATTACTTCCTAATTGTCATTTCTACAGTGACCGAACTCTCATACACAATATATATGCATCAACAAGAATTTTCAAGTCCTTCTATGACATATGGTAATACAGTCTTTCATCATACTTTTAATCAGATTCAGGATGAAAGCCTTTCAAATTTAATTGTACTTAATTTATAAACTAAACATTCACATGAGCACATGCTGATTTGTATCACAAAAGTTGTATTCAGTTTCATCTGCTGTTGAAAAAACCAATAAACCAACAGGGTTTCCAAAAGTCTTGCCCGTCTCCATCCACGTAAATAATTTAAAATCCTTCCTCTGGAGTTATCTAACAACAAACATGTTGTGCACTTTTCCTGATCAGAGAACTATTTGTGCCTTTCTACCCTTTCATCTTCTTTAAAGAGTTATTTTCCAGGCAAAGGAAAAGCAGAGCTTGGGAGGTGTTGTTAGCCTAACATCATGAGGCTGCCATTGCTAATTTGAGTCCTTTATGAACGACATTATCATAACTTTCAGTATCCTTCTCTCCATGCTATGCAGGTAGATGATCTTCCCCTGGATTTCTTTATCTGATTTCCTGGAAATTGGTTGGCTCTCAGAATAAAGCAGCATACCCTCTTCTGCCATAAGAACCCTCCTTTTCACAACAAAATACACCACCAAGTCCACCTGCAAAATCAGATTCATATTCATAAACAGGTGGACTTGTAAATCTTATTTCCTTGTGTCAATCATTTGCTCTTTTATCTTCTCAATTAGAATGATTTTGTGTAGCTCAGCTATGCCCTTCAAGTTGTTTTGCATACTATTCCACCTGACCATCAGAGTTTTGAAGAGACTAGCTAGGGTTTCCCTTTGAGTCATCACCTCATTTCTAAATGTGTCCTCCAGATGGATCTGTCCCTTGACTAGAAAGCAGTTTGTGCCTACAGCCACATACGTGCTACTTTTTGGGGAAAAAACCTTTACGGTTGAAAAGTGTGCAGAAGATCCAGGCCCTTAAGGCTGACTCCCTTTACACTGTTTAAAGAGCACATTTAATTACCCCAGGTGGTGTCAAATTTTCCCCATCTCAGAAGACTAAAGTTTTTCTTTTTTTTTTTTTTTTTTCTTTAAAGGGGTGCTTTTCCTATAGAAGCAAATCCCCTTCCTCTGTAGTGAATTTTCAGTTTACATTGACATGATATTGCTTTTCAAGAACATCCTGTTCCCCCACCTCTATATACCAAGTGTGGGAACACTGGAACTGCCAATCTCCTCATGGGGAGTTTCTCGTTCTTGAATTGTTTATAGGAAGGTAGTGGGGTCATCCATAAAAAAAATCTTATTTCCTCTCAGAGCTTCCTCAAAACACTCAAATAACAATGGTAGTTTCCCTGACAATTGTCCTAGTAGCTGATAACTGCCGATGACACATTCTACTCTTTCATCTGCTTCCCATCTTTCCAGACATGGTAACTGCATTTGGGAGAACTATCACACGATTTTTACTGAACTGGTGACTCAGTGCAGTGCATACGCTACAGTTAGGCTTTTCTGCAGTTTCCCACAGTATAAAGGACATAGACCGTAATTTGAATGAAAAAGAGTCTGTCTAACTGTATATAGCTGTTATTTGAGAGATGTTGTCTCAATGGATATTCACAGTAATTTTTTTTACCCCTCTCCTCAAAATTCACCGTAACTAAGAGGAATGTGACATTAAGGGGAACTCTGCTACTTTTCTATTTTGCACAATGCACAAAATTGAGTCATGAGCACATTACTCATAGATAATGTCAAGAGAAAACTATCTTTTTAGCAATACTGACACATGGCTACCTGGAAGATAAGCATGCATAAGATCTTGAAAAGAAATGTCACTAGCCCATATCTTTTGATTTGAGAGTATTGATGTAAATATTTGGGTTTTAACTGTTCTGAAATAACTTGTGACCTGTGAGGATGTTAACCTTATCATCTGGTATGCTACTATAATTGGTGCGTGACAATGTGTGATGGTTTAATTTTGCAGATCTACTTCTTGATAATTTGCTTATCATTTAAAATTACTGGGTTTATATTATGTGTGTTGGTGAAAAACAAGCTACTGGAGTACAGACAAGTTCTTCCTGATTATCTTTAGTCTAGTTGAGATATGCAACCAGAAAACAGCTTTCGTTCCCTTCATTTGCTTATATTTTATCTAGTGTTATTATTTGTGATTTTGTTGTTATTATTGCTTTAATTATTATTCTAGTGTTTGCCAGAAAATCATTCAAAAACATGTATTTTGTTAGTTATTATGGTTGTGATGGATTGCTGACACTACTTCTACACATATAATTTTTTCCCGTTATGCCATTTGCTTTCCATAATTGCAAATGTTGTATATACCTTTAAAAATATCTTCCTTTTTACTTATCTCATAACTGTGAAGACAAAACTATCTCAGGATGGATATTCTTACCACCTTTTTCCTTCCAGCAATAACTCTTTTTTTCCTCTACCTCTATAATTACACAGTTCTATTATAGTTTCATTTACATTTCACAGCTGACTACTTTTTCCTGAGGACAAACCTCAGCTTTTAGTGAGCAGTCCCCCTAGAGTACAGATCCAAGAATAAAGTTTCAAGGCAGTCACGCACCTCTGCATATCCACAAAGCTGTGTGAATCTCAGAATCTTGGTGAATAGTGGTGTCCAGAAATGAGGTGGAACAACTCCTTGTTGAAGTCTATTGAAGTCCCTGATTCTGAGGCTAATGTCCACCTGAAGGAGATGATCAAAATCGGATTTCCGATGTTATCATATTGTCATCACTAACCTTTTAAACAGGACCTACATTCCATATTTCCAGGAAATCTGTTACTAAAGCAGATTTTCTAAATCTCATCTAACAAACCAAGACTATGCTTTTAATCATACTTTTCTTTCTTTAGAGTTTTCTTTAAGTCAGACTATTCAGGAGCTTTCTAATACTCTGTCTTGGAGTTTTATTGCTATTAGAAAATTAATTGAAAGATTCATAGGTTAAGCGAGACATTCCTGAAAAATCAAACAAACCAGTGAACCAGAAGATCCTGAAAGCAAAATGAACTTCTGGTTCATTAGAGGTCATAGGAAATGGCAAAAAGCTTCTATTTTCAGGGGTAGGAGGGACTTTTCTGTCCTTGAGGAAGGATATAAAGGAATTGTTTCAATTTACACACAATTCTTTTGAGAGGGAAGGGAAGGGAAGGGAAGGGAAGGGAAGGGAAGGGAAGGGAAGGGAAGGGAAGGGAAGGGAAGGGAAGGGAAGGGAAGGGAAGGGAAGGGAAGGGAAGGGAAGGGAAGGGAAGGGAAGGGAAGGGAAGGGAAGGGAAGGGAAGGGAAGGGAAGGGAAGGGAAGGGAAGAAAAAGACATTAAAAAGACATGCATACATTAATTCTTGGAGAAATAATTGAAATAGTACCTACTGTGTTTTGACAAGATCTGTAAAATTAAGAGGATGCTTTCCTATTAAAACACATCTAAATCACTTGTCACACAGCTTAAACTAGCACATAGTACACAAAATTTGTTCTGTAAATATCAGCTGCTTACATGGATCCAATTTAGATTCTTCACTTCCCACATCTGCCAACTATGGAAGTCTGCCAAAACACAGCATTCAAAGACAAGGTCATTAAATAATCTTTCTGTAAAGAAAAAAAAAATCTATATGGTTACCTGTGTCTTCTCAGACTCTGTGAGGAGTAGGATATGTGCAAAAGCAGAAATGTTTAACAAAACAAGATACCTGTGAGTATGCACACTTTCAGAGAGAGGTGGCCGAGAAGGAGGGGCTGAGGCAGAGGAGGGAGTTTAGGCCACAGTGTCAAATGCATGCACCTGATGTACACTGAAATTACCTTCTTAGTACTTTTTGAAATGTGACTTTATCATTTGCCATAATCCTCTAAAAAATGTGAGAATGAGCCTTTTAGTTTTGGTATTCCTTTATATGGTGCACTGTGAAATACTGATGAAATTCTGAAAGAGAGGAGACATTTCATTCTTTCCTTCCCATTTGACAAAGATACCCTGTTGACTGATTATGGAAGGCAAGGTGTAGAAACTGGTGTCAAGATTTCATTACAAAGTATGGAGCTCAGATGTAGGTGCCTTCTCTTTTCAAAAGACTTGAATTTCATCAGGAGGGCATGAGCCACATTTGACTCCTCTTGTGTGGTCATTCCTTTCAAACCTGTCTCTGATCTGCAGAGGGTAAATGTCTTCTCTTAGAAGTCAGCTTAGCTTTCTTCCAGGGAAGTCCTTTCAAAAGGCCCAGGTTACACCAGAAAACCTTCCAGCAGGTCTCAGTACCCAGGTCATACTGAGGGGAAAAACATTATCATTAAAATTTCAGAAAAAAAAAATGACAGTCATCATTTGACTTACTCTTGGTAGTTGTACCCTTTAGTGACCTACTGAGAGTCAATGTCCTTCTCATCACAGCCCTCTCTGAGGTTGACTTTGTCCCACAGAAAACCCTTCAGTTGGTCTAGGTCACACCAGAAAACCCTAAATATCTTTGAACCCTACTGATCACTCCACCACATCCAAGGGATCCTGTGAGATTTTACAATTATGTAATGTTCTGGTCTGGCCAGTGGGTTTAGGCGAAGGTAGCTTGATTGACTCTGGGCAGTATGTGACAGAAACAACAAGAATTCTCAAGACTAGATTGAAACGACACTGAATTACCAGAATATATATATTTATCTGTCTATCTCTATGTGGGTGTGTGGCAGGTTTATTTTACAGCAGTTTGATTGCAATGGAAAGGAGGTATGTGGCCACTGTTGTTCTAATCTATAGAAATATATAAAAATATCATTTAAGAAAATATAACAGGAAAATAGACAAGAGAAAGAAACAACAGAAACAACAAAAGTAGAGAGTGGAGAGAAAAGTTATCACTGCACAAAGATCCAGCAATGAGACTATTGCAACTTAGATGTCCATTGCTCAAAGTGATGATTGTGGTCTTGATACATTGAGGATGGGGAAATCCCCCACAACATAAAGCTCAGAGGGTCTTTGATAGTTTATTACATTTATGACATTTTCTAATGTTTCTCAACATAGTGTAGCCAGTCATGCCTTATCAGAAGGGGTGAATATCTTCAGGCCTATGTGTGAATGTCTAGATAACTCCCCTGGGAATGAAGTTTTTCATCTGAGCCAGTTGCCTTTTCCCTTCTCTGGCTCAAAAGCCAGCTTGTTGCTAGACAAAGGTTGGTTTGTATTGGTCATCATCTGGTGATGGGTCCTCACCCCTTCTGCACCAGGGCTGCTCTTATGCAGATCAGAGGTTTCATCACCATGCATCCAAAATGCCTCCTTCTCTTCCCCTTCCTCCGAGGGGGGTGCAAACCTGGCCTCAGCAAAGCACCCTGCTGCTTTTGCAAATGAACGATTGTTTGAGTTATTAACCCTTAACATTCCAGTCTCTCATAAGAGGGAAGAAACATTTGAATTTGTTCTTCAGCTCTCCTTTATGTGATTATCTCAAACATTATATTATTTGATTTGCAATTCTGTCTGCTTGTCTACACTTTCCCTGCTCACTATCTCTTTAAGAAACTGTGTAATTTTACGTATATATGATATATAATGAAAATATTATTTGTGCACTACACATTAGTGTAGTGTACACTATATTCAGCTCAAATAAGCCTTTAATGTTAAGGATTGAACAGAGCTCAAACACAACATGTAAAAGAGTAGTTATAGTATAAAATAGTTATATTATAAAATCTTAGTTTTGAGTGCTGGGTCTTTTTTGTTTGGTTTGATTTTTAACCTGTGTTATTTCCTGTCCCCGATGAGTCATTTCAACTCAAGCTGTCCTAATCCCTAAATCAATTCCTAAATCAAGCTGTAATAAACTTAAAAGGTAAAGCTGAAGAGAAAGCACCCCTATATATTTTCATTTTGAATTTAA
Source organism: Zonotrichia albicollis (assembly GCF_047830755.1). Lineage (NCBI taxonomy): Eukaryota > Metazoa > Chordata > Aves > Passeriformes > Passerellidae > Zonotrichia > Zonotrichia albicollis. The sequence continues at coordinate 97,128,269 of NC_133821.1, read as the reverse complement.
GTAGTGTTGCTCCTTTATTAAATTTTATATGGCACTCTATTTTTAATAGTATTTGAGTAAAATCTTCACTGAGGTATTTCTCACTGATATTCACATTAATATCACGTTAATTTATCACATTTAGTTGTTATATTAAATACTACTTGAATAATTGGTGGGGTGCTACAACAAAATGCTGACACCATTTAATAAACTGTTTCTTTTTAATAGTTTAGTTAGTATTCATTGCAAAGTCATCAATTGTAATTAATATACTCTGTCATGCTGTAGCATTGAGTTAATTTCCAGTGAGACTGAAACAAGTGGAAACCCTTTTAGTGTGAATAGCACTGGAAATTTCTGTGAAGCCCCTGAGATCTGACATTCATTGTTTTCTTTAAAGTCTCTGTAGCATAAAATCTGGATTTGAGTTCACCTTTAAGGAGTCAAACTAAGTCTGAAAATTGCTGTTCCTTTTTAGGTAGAGTTTAGGCAGAAGACCTGCTCATGAACAAGAAACCTTATATAACATCAGTAGCTGAGTCTGTCTTCAGACAGAAATAAGGATGTTCATGCATTCAGGATCCACTGTATTTCAGAATTCTTTATTTAAATGCTATATTATGTCTATAGGCTGTTTTCTGTTTTATACTATGTATTTCATAGTTATTTGATGTTTTTGATAATTTCTGGGTTTTTTCTCTTAAAACACTGCATTTTTTTAAAATACAATCAAAAGGTTGCATTATTTAATCCCTTCTTTCAGTTTTTGACTGCATATTGAGAATTTGCTTGAGTTAGTCTTGGAGTCTTACTGTCTGAATCTTTTAAAAAGTATAAAATAAAATCTTTAAAATATATTTGCCATATAATAATAACAGGTTTGAGTTGTCTCTGAAAGCTGAAACTTTAGTATTCAGGAATCACTACAGATTTCAGTTAAAGTGACTTTTATGAGACATCAATTACCTTTATCTGAGGCCTGGTATGAAGTAATAGTCACTCAAAGTTAGAAGGAGTAAAGATTGCCTCAAGTAACCCTTTTGCCTTCTTTCTACGGTTTAAGGTTATGTCTGCTATGTGTTGTTTCCTGCCAAGACAAATAATCTAGGGATGTTATGTCTAAAGTTTATTATCAGATGATACTAGAAAGAGTAGACAAAAATATCAAAATAATTTAAATACAAAAAAAATGCCCATACCTTGGTTTGTGCCAATAATCCCCTGAGGCCAATTAACATCATAGGGTTTGTTTTGAGAATGTGAGTAATGCCTTTTTTCAGTGGCATATGGATTGAGAACTAATTAAGCAAACCACAGAAAAGGATTTGCTGCTGTTTAGGCCTTCCTTTCCTGCTTCATTGTTTTGTGCATTTGAATGGTGCAAAAATACAGAATAAGAGGTTTGCTCTCAGCAAAGAATTTCAGTAGGGTTTTCACTGAGGCATTCTAACCTCACCACCATCATACAGGTGTTGCTTAAAGAATTCTAAGAGGTTGACATGACCATACTTTAGTAATGCAGTCCACAGCTGATGACATTACTTGAAATCCATCTTAGAGAAGCAAAGGGAAGAAAAGAGAAAGAAAAAACAGGGCATGCCACTCCTTAGGTGCCAACTGGTAAGAATGAGGAAAGAATCCTGGGACAAAAACCTCTCTCCAGTAAAGGTAGTGGTGGCAATAATAATGATAATAGTAATGAGTTAAAACCCCATATTTTCTTGCTTTCTCCCTGGTACAGTTACATTTTTCATGCAGGCCTTCTCAAGATTCTCACTGGTAGCTTATGATACTGTTTACACCAAATAGATCACATGTGTGTGCTGCAGACTAAATAGTATTTAATGTGATATATTTGTGCATATATTTTATTGTATAATATCTATTGTGCATTAAAATAACTAATAACTGCTCATTATCTACAAGGTTCTCTTCAAGCATAAAGTTACAGGATAAACACTACCAGATCTGGAATTATGTGATCTTTGGGTAGAGTTGCAGGCAAAAATTACAAGGCTGAAAAATGAGCAGTGAGATGAGAACACTGTGATTTAAGAATCAAGGGCAATCACTTTTTAGGAGAAACTCATCATGACATTGTTTGGAAATTCAGTAGTTCCAGGTGAGAAAAACAGCACTTGTGAAACCAGAGAGAAGGTAGTGCTGCAGCCACCTGGCGCTGTGCAGATGAAAGGTTATAGGTGCACCCTCAGCGTGGAGGGCAGGCAGCAGAGTTGGAGATGAAGGAGATGAAGGACTGCTGACAGTTCAGACACTGTGTAGTGAGTTGCTGTGGAATCTCCATGTGCACCTCAGTTTGATGCAGTGTTCCAGTTAAGAGGAAGTTTCAGCTCCTAGCACTGTATCACAGTTTGTAAATGAATCCATGCTTGAGTCCCGTCATGTATTGTGTCTGCCCTGAAGAGGTCATATGCCCAGCTTCAGAGACCCCTCACTGAGTGTGGGGGAACCCTAAGTTTTTGCTATTATGTGAAGGTAGAGCATACGATGCTTTATCTGTGAACCCCTTTGCTCTTTTATTAATGTTGCATAACCATCCTACTGGATAACAGTATTGTCAAACAGAAATACAAAGAACGTCTGAGCTCAGCTTCTTCTCATACTTCATGAACTGCTGCACAATTTTGTAAATACAATAAAGGTATTCTGCACTCAGTAGAGTGCTTTGTGTCAGAGAAGCCTTTAAACTGACAACATACGACTTTTATTTGATCTCTGCTTTGGAGATCTGCTTAAAATCCTGTCAAACCTTTTAGCAAGATGTATGGAAGAAAAAATAATAAAGTAAACTTTTCCATTAAACAAAGTTATTGTTACATTTTACATGAACTGAATTTCAAAGCATTTCAAAAATCCCTGAATTTTTTTTTTTTGTTTTATAGTTTGTGTTCATATTTAGGAAGTGTTTGATGATCTTCAAAAGATCTACCCTCTGCAGTTTCCTTTTATCCAATTTCAAGTGAGACAATGAAAGAAAGACAAAAGGTACTTATTTAGATAGAATTTTGTGACTTCATTAAGCACAAGAACAAAGAATGGGGTCAAGTATCTGTTCCAGACAGATTGCTCTCTCTGAAAGGGAATTAAAGAACAGTTTGATAAAGCAGCATTTTTCAGTCTGCTGCACTTCTTACCAAGGTTATAACAGACAACTTGGAAACTGTAGTAATTAAAGCATGTAGTTCCTCCTCTAAAATCTTTTAAAGGAGGAAACAGTCAATATGAGTATTTCTTTTGCTTTTATGGTTTTCTGGCTCACTGGTGGGGTTTTTTTCAATTTCTTTTTCTTTTTTTTTTTCTCTTGGCATACTTTTTACATATTCTCTGATGAAAAATATGTTGGATTACACTTCTTTTTGCTCACAGGATATATTTGAAATACATGATTAAATTGAAATATACAAAATGAGAACTGGATCTTAATTTTTTAATATAGAGAGTAGCTTTAGGTGTTACTGACCATATTGATAGTAAAAATCCCTAAAATTTTGAATCAATGTACTTTGTATCTTGAAAAGTAAATACATAAAAGTAAAATAGATTGATACAAAAAACAAAGGAAAGGGAGATATGCAGCACAGAGAAGACATCTCTGTTATATCATAACATGTATTTCAGTGCTACACTTTTTAGGTATTGTATCATATGCAGATTTTAAGTTCTTTAGTTATACCTACATTATACTAATCTATGCATATCACATAACCGCACAGAGAGCACTGTGAAATATATACGTTTTCTTTAAAGGCTACAGCTTGAGGTGTTAGTCCTGAAAATACTATTTACATAGAGCATATTCAGTGGTTATGTTGTAGTTCACTTGTTCACCTAAATTCACCCTGACTTCCAACACAAGGCTGTGGACCAAAATATGGAGAGAGAATATCAAAAGTAATTACTTTAAGATCAGTAAAGATTATTTCTCCTGGCAAATTCCATACCTGTCAATGTTTGCATAATTTAAGACTTGTAGATACTAATATAGATATAGTTGATTTTTATCGAAGAAATGGTGCATATTGGTAATATTCAGTGAATTGTAGTTAATAAATGAAATTACAATCACATATGAGATATTATTTCTTATGTGGGGGAGTGAGAAATCTTTTTCAACTTTCTGGGCTGGGGAGGCAGTTCATGTTGTCAAGATGAAAGCAGGTTTCTGGAACTGAGCAGGTATCTGGAAGGCACTGAAGTATGGAAGTGGCCTCTGCAGTCAAGAACTAAAGAGCTCTTTAGTTTCTGATATACCATGATAGCATTTTTCTGTTTGAGATAAAAAAGTCAGTAGTTACTCATGGAACACATATGCTAAATAGGTAATGTTGCATTACATCTTTCAAGGCTGGCAGTGCTTTAGTTTTCAGTTACCATAGGTGGACAAGCTATGTCCCTTCTTTACACAAAACTGCTACAGCTGGATATAAGAGGTGTGGCTTCATTTGCTTTGTATCTGTAAAAGAATTTTAAAGTGTATTTGAATGCTTGCTAGCAGATTCATCTTGTCAGTGTTACCAAAGGCTCTTGTTTTATTTTGCCTAGGGAATAAAAAATTAGAGGTGAAAAAAATGGAAGTGAACATGAATATATTTTTCCAGTCTAGTAGTTCAGTGCTCACAAGGTAACAGTGAATATTGATTCATGAGTTACTTCAGATTTTTTTCCCAACTGTTTAATGTATGAGTTTATTCAAAGAAGTATTCCTTCTCCCTTATTTAATGCCCGACCCACTGTGCTAAAGAGATTAGTCAACATTTGTTTGCTTTGTGACTGATTTTCAAGTCTCTTTGTGTGAGGCAGAATTCATAGAAGATACATGTTCAAATCCCCAGAGGCAAAATGAATTGTATTTAGGTGTCACACATGCTGGCTGCGTGTGTTAATTATGATATAAAGAAGTAGCAGCAGTATCAGCTAGTGTAAATATTTTTAAAGAAAAAACATGAAAGCATTTTCCCATGCCATTTTCCCATACTATTCAGTAAAATATTAGGGCCTTGAAGAGGAGACATGCCTTTGACTGCTTAAGCTTTTCCTGCTGCCAAGGCTAGACTCAGTATTGCACTTCATTGAGTTTCTAGTTCATAATTATGGGAAGCGTGGCAATGCAGTTCTGGATGGTAGTGTGTGGGAGCAGTTAGAAAAATGGTCAATTGAAGTCCTTGGGGCATAAGGTCTGCTCTGTATCTGGGCATTGGTCACAAATAGCAGAGATTTCAATTAGCACACTTAGAAGCTCCAACAGCCTGGAGAAAAAAGGAATTTTTCTATGGATGAGGACAACATTTCTTTGCAAAAAAAGTCACCTAAATCTCCCAGCCAAGAAATTGGGGGAGCTAATTAAACATGGCCTTGACTTGAAATCCTAAGATTAGCAAAATACCTCTAGAAAACTTTAAACTGAGCTGTGACAGGCTTTGAATATATTGAGGAAGGGAAATTACAAAGAAGGGCTTAACTTCCTTTGAAAGCCTCTTTCTCGGGTCTGTGTTAGTGATTTGCTGACTGACACAAGATGAGGTAGAGAACCTGACTGGCCAGATGACATGAGCAAGCCTTTGTCATGATAATGAACGGAGTGATGGGACCTGATGAAATTGAGTAGCTGTCATGTATTTGCAAGGAATTTGAAAAAGGGTAACATGAATATGGTTTTATAGCATGGACTGGAGGTAGATGAGTGCTAACTTGAGTTCTGAGAACTTTGCCATGTAATTGAAGTTTAGTAAATAATTGATAATGTTAGAATACATCTGCTTCTTTCTGAGAGTACCATATTTTAGAAGGGTAATAGTATTTTGATTTTAGTTTTTAACTCTCGTTATCCCTTACATGTGAATAGTTTATTCACGGATCTAAAATTACCATGGCTTTGAACCTTGGAACATAGACCTATTGGATCAAGAGTTCTAGATTTTGGAAAGCTCATTGTACACTTTCTCTATAACTGCATATGTCTTAGTGGTTTACAGTCACTGAAACAAAACGTAGAATATTGCATGAACATTAAGTAAGAAAAAATACTTTGCTTCCATACTTTTTTCTCTTCAACAATGTATTTGTGTTTTTTTAGCTCTTTAAAGGAGGTAGATAAGAAGATACTGATGAGGCCTAAGGGACCGTTGGTTTTTTGCATGCCTTTACCTAGGCAAGCACTTGTTTGCAGAAAAGTAGTGTAGAGTACTGGTGTTGTAAATGTTTTACATTAATGTGGCATTAATTTTGGCATTGCTTTGAATTACATTTTATAAACCTTATCAGTCCCACCTTCTTCCTAAAATCCAAGACAAAAATAGCTACATATGGATATGTACACACCAACAGGTACAGAGAGACATTTATATGAAGCCATATGTGATAAGTATCACACACTTGACATGCTTTACCATAGAAGTATTGAAGTAAAAATCTAATTTCTCAGTGTACTACAGTTCTTTGAAACATTTAGGCAATGTAAAGTGACTTTGAACATGTTGAAAATACCTTATGCATTCTACACTCTCCAACAAGTAGAGAGTTCATCTGTCTGAAGCTTGGTGGCACGGGTTCTTATTCTCCAACATCCTTCTGCCTGTTAAATATAATGTAGCGCGAATTTGAAGCTAAGGAAGGGGAGAATATAAAGCTCTACATTAAAACAGTGAATGAGCTCTATCTTAACAGGCTAGATAAAGATTCTAAACCAGTTTATTGGTGATTTCCTTTTTCATTTTGCCTAAGGAGATCCCAAACACAGACTAAAAATAAGGCTTCATGTAAGATTGTCTTTGGCTCATTCCCCCTTCCCTTGTTCCCCTTTGCATCCTTACTTCTCTCCTTTCCACTTCCCTTCGTCCATCCCTGCTGTCCTCTCCTTCTCCTTCTTACTCCTTTTCTTTTTTCAGATTCATTGTAGGGAGGAAGTAAAAAATACTCTCTTTTTATACTTTTCAAAAGCAAGAGGGACATAAATTGGTATCTGTGAAGCCTCGGAAATATAAAATCAAAATGTTTAGACAGTTTCTTTGCAAATATAAATCATATATTGCTTCTTGAATTCTTCTCAAATAAATGCTTTACCATCCTAAAACCCCTAAAAATCTATTAAATATTTTTAGAAAAAATACATATTTTTTCTACACCTACACCTTCTTTGATAGGGCGTATCTGGTTTTTTACAATTAATTGTAAAATACATTAATTTTTTATTATTTTATCTGTTTTGTTTTTACAAAACTCCAAGTGAGGTCTAATGATGTTTTGGTCAAAAAACCACAAGGTATTTTATTCCTAGACTGAAAAATGAGATATCAATATCAATTTCATACACCTAAAAACAACCTGAAGATTAATTGCTGGTATGTTAATGAGAATGTGGGATTTTATAAGGTATTTTTAGGTCATTTTTAAGTAGTTTTAATATCTGTTTGAACAGTACACCAATATTATTTGCTGTCTGTTTAGATGTTTTCATCTATGTGGTGAAATTTATGTTGCATATTTGTCATATTTGGCATAATTTTATTAGTCTTTACTCAAAATTCAAACTGAGTCCATGGTCTGGAACATACCACTCCTCCTGCTGTTTATTATTTTCTTTACTGGGGAGCTACAACAAGAAATGTCTAATGAAAGTGTCAATTGGTGCCTACTACAGATGGCTCTGAAAAAGACTCACCTACTCTTTACCCAGAAAGGAAAGGATCTGTCACCTTGGCATTGACTGATGTCAATAAATGTTGGTTTGTTTATTTTTTTTTGTCTGTTTTATTCCAGGTAGAGAAAAACATGTTTGAATGCTCTTGATTTAGTACCAGATTGGTTTTTGATTTGTTTTTTTGGTTTTGTTTTCTTTTTTTGAGCTTACTGTGTGCTTTTTTAAATACTTATTTGGAAACCTGAATACAGAGGTAAAATCAATATTATGCTTATTTGAAATGTTACCACAATAACTATATTTCAAAAAAGCATTCAATTTTTATTGTATCCAGGCTAACCTCCATTATTGTTAGTCTGATGGGAGGACTAGGGGATAAATTGAAGGTAGAAGCATGTAAGTGCACATAATAAACAGACCCAGTGAAATGCAGGAAATGGCAGCTTTGATAGGGTTTCTAGGAGTTGGTGCTACAGATGAGACCTGATAGAAATATACTTTTCCTAGATAGCCTGTTAGAGATTTCATAGAGTCTAAATATTATTGCTAATAACTCATATTTTCTTGAATTGGATAATTCACTTCTTTTGTTTTAATGTGTCTATTTTCTTTAGCTGAATGTGGAGCAACTGTCTCTGGAAATGAAGGAACATTATTGTCTCCCAATTTTCCATCTAATTATGACAACAACCATGAATGTATCTATAAAATTGAAACTGAGGCGGGAAAAGGGATCCGTCTTAGAGCCAGGACCTTTCAGCTGCATGAGGGAGATATTGTTAAGGTAATAAGAAAAATTATTTCACTTTCTATGCTAACTATTCACATTGCATTAATAAATCTGTTTCCAATGGCAATTATCTTTCTTTTCATATCCAATAGGTGCATAGCGTCACTGCCTTGATACTAGATTCAAGGAAACTATCAGAGACATTGTGATTTCAATTACATTTCCAGAAGTATTAGACGGTTTAAAGTGGTTTAAATCTTAAAAGGAAACCTAAAATTTGAACTTGGATTTTGAATATGTAGTATTTTTCTCTCTTTACACAATATTTATAAGTGTAGCACAGGGATTTTTGGTTTTTTCCCTAAATGGAAACTAACATTACAATATTGACTATAACTTATAGAGCTATAACTTATAGAAGCTGTCTTTCATTTTTTGCATTGCTGGCACCATTTGAAACATGGTCTAAATATATATAGATTTTGAGCATGTGCTTTTCTACAGCATGGTAATAAGTTGCTTTTTCCTAATAGTAGCTGTTACATTCTTGTATGTACTGAAAATCCTAATATTCATCTGAAGTACTGACCATACATTAAATTAGTGTTTCAATTTTAATGTCCCCAAATTTTTGGTTAATTAATACTTAAAATCACAAAGTATTCAGAATTCAGTTAGCAATTTCCTTTCTGGATATCTTCCAGCAACCCATTTAACATGTTAGAAATTGCTGTCTCTTAATTTTTTTTAATTTGCACCGAGTGCTTCTCACAAGGAGTTTAAAGATATAATTGTTATGGATCAAATATTGGTGGCTATACTTTTATGCATTTCATCATCTTAAGAGCTTCCTTTTATAATTAAGTGTGACAATTAATATCCTGCAAAAAACAAGGCATTTACAGACAGGATGAAGGTGGAGAGGAAAAAAGGGCTTCATTTTAATATAGACATTTATATCTTTGTTATTATATCTCTTCTTTTCCACAAGTACTTCATTTGACCATGAAATAAGCAAAACTTATAGTTCAGTTTAGAGATTAGAAAATTACAATCAAAACAACAGCATTTTCTCCATCTTTACCCACAAAAACATTGATAATAAATGCTACCACATATAAAACAGTGCAAGACCTTGATTTTGCTTTTAGACCAAAGGGAATTGAGTAGGTGGACGAAATATGTGGTTTGTATTGTCCTTTGCTCCTATTATCCATGGTCTGACAGTGCAGATCCCCAAAAGTATTTTTGCTTTGAAGAGATGCAGCAGGGAAGAAAGAACTTAATTGCCCTCTGAGTTGCTGGAATGTGGTACATAAGTCTCCCAGAAGCTTTGCAGATATATGGTTTGTAAATAATTTAATAAACTACTTAAAAATCTACAACAAACAAAAAATCCCTTAGAAAACTCCAAAGAAACATTCAAGAAACTCAGTTATCCTTCAGAAAACCTCATGAGTAATGTGTCCAGCATACTTAGCAATATTCCCTGGAGATACAAGAAAGATTTGCCTGAGACACAACTATTCTGAGCAAACTGTTAGATACTTTATTTTATAGACCTTTTAGCACAATGCTTCAGAGGATCCAGAGGAAGCAAAGGCAAAATTGTGGTGATGTCTGAACTGCAAGGACTGTTCTCTGGTTTTGAGTCAGCTCCCTCAGCACAGGTTCCATTTATACAATTAAGCTATCTTCCACCAATTAAGGTCTCTCTATTACCTGCATTGATGAAAACAAAGTCTATTTCCTCTCTATTCCCATGCCAGGATGTCCTTTTATATATTTCCATTGGAATCGGCATGTTGGCAGGGTTATGGACTTTAAAGCTTGCTTTCTTTCCTATCTGCACCCAAAATATGAGCAAAATGTGTTATAAACCCCCGCCTAACTTGTGCTCCACTGTGGAAGCGGCAAGATGCACTAAGCTTAAGAGTATTTATAAACCTTGTGCTGAAAAACAAGGCATTTTCCCAGCTCAGGATCTCACTCTGCTTTACAAGAAAATCTCTATGTACATAATGTCGCACTGGGTGTGAGTGCCCATCCCTGGCAGCAGCTGCAGCTCCGTGAGGGGAGGCCGGGGCTGCCCCAGCCAGACACAGCCAGTTCCAGCCAGACACAGCCGGTTCCAGCCAGACACAGCACGTTCCAGCCAGGCACAGCACATTCCAGCCAGATATAGCCAGTTCCAGCCAGACACAGCATGTTCCAGCCAGATATAACCAGTTCCAGCCAGATATAGCCAGTTCCAGCCAGGCACAGCCGGTTCCAGCCAGACACAGCTGGTTCCAGCCAGACACAGCCAGTTCCAGCCAGGCACAGCCGGTTCCAGCCAGGCACAGCCGGTTCCAGCCAGACACTGCCAGTTCCAGCCAGGCACAGCACATTCCAGCCAGGCACAGCCAGTTCCAGCCAGACACAGCATGTTCCAGCCAGATATAGCCGGTTCCAGCCAGATATAGCCAGTTCCAGTCAGGCACTGCCAGTTCCAGCCAGACACAGCCGGTTCCAGCCAGACACAGCCGGTTCCAGCAAGGCACAGCACGTTCCAGCCAGGCACAGCCGGTTCCAGCCAGGCACAGCACGTTCCAGCCAGATATAGCCAGTTCCAGTCAGGCACTGCCAGTTCCAGCCAGGCACTGCCGGTTCCAGCCAAACACAGCACGTTCCAGCCAGACACAGCAGGTTCCAGCCAGGCACAGCACATTCCAGCCAGATATAGCCGGTTCCAGCCAGGCACAGCCGGTTCCAGCCAGACACAGCCAGTTCCAGCCAGGCACAGCCAGTTCCAGCCAGGCACAGCACATTCCAGCCAGATATAGCCGGTTCCAGCCAGGCACAGCCGGTTCCAGCCAGGCACAGCACGTTCCAGCCAGGCACAGCCGGTTCCAGCCAGACACAGCCAGTTCCAGCCAGACACAGCCGGTTCCAGCCAGACACAGCACGTTCCAGCCAGGCACAGCACATTCCAGCCAGATATAGCCAGTTCCAGCCAGACACAGCATGTTCCAGCCAGATATAGCCAGTTCCAGCCAGATATAGCCAGTTCCAGTCAGGCACTGCCAGTTCCAGCCAGACACAGCCGGTTCCAGCCAGACACAGCCGGTTCCAGCAAGGCACAGCACGTTCCAGCCAGGCGCAGCACGTTCCAGCCAGACATAGCCGGTTCCAGCCAGACACAGCAGGTTCCAGCCAGACACAGCCAGTTACAGCTGGTCACAGCTAGTTCCAGCTGAATCCATCTGCCCACCACAGGGCATGAGTGAGCCCCGGCCAGGGCAGGGGCACCTTGGGGAAACGTAGCTAAAGAAGAGCAAAAAATGCTGCACAGAAGTGCATGATAAAGTGGGACGATAAAAGCCTGTAACAATAATGTAATAATCCTGTGAGAAATGACTGCTCAATTTTAAAATTTTAAGGGTTTATTAAACCTTAACAGAAAATACAATAAAAGGACTAAATAAGGAAAAATTAGAGCACTGGGAGCCCCTGTGACTATCTGCCATGTGCTCATCTTCAAATGGATGCTCTGCCTTTTATACCTCTAGTCCGTCCTAAAGTCTTGTCAGTCAACTCCTTCCTTGCCATCCAGTGGTGGAGATCACTTTCTTATATCTTGATTGGAAGTCAGGTGTTACCATAGTAACAAGCTAACCCTCCCCAAATTCCCTGACTATCAAGGGCATCCCGTGATAACAGTGCAAGGGGGAAGACATATTACAGTAACAGAACTATACATTTACAAAACTTCCCTTAACATACATGTGATGTTCACCCTTTAATTGTGGGAGCCAATCACCTCATTGCTCATCTCTAAGAATCCCAAGATCAACCCACCAGGAGTGTCAGACAAAGCATATAATATTACAGTTTGAGGTAAGATCACTTCAAACTCCATGAGGGGGTAGTGAAAGGATTTCAGAATGTTGACAGTGTCAGCAAACTATACAGGCCTTGCCTGCCCAGCTTCCAAGGAATATTTTATAAGTGTGTCCTTTGGAATGATTTTACGCTATAAAATCTCTGCAGTTAAGGAAATTGGGTAAGTTCAGTTGTAAGTAATTTCTTTTTACTGTCAGAATAAGGAACTTCAAGGAACGTCAAGAAACTCTAGCCAGCATTTCCTTCTCCTTCAGGTGAGTGTTGTACATTCTCACAGCAGGTGCAGATACATTAACACTGTTATTGGAGTATTTCTCCTCATGAATAACTGTAATGCTGTCCTGTTCTTTTGTCTGCATTTTTAGCCCTAGTAAGAAAAACAAACTCTTTCAGTTCCTCAAAAATAGGGAAAAAGAGGCATCCCTGAATACTTTGGCTTAATTAATTCTAAACATAGCTCCAAACAACACTGTGATCTTCCCTCACTGTCCCCCAGACCAGCTTCTGCAGTTTCTTCATCTCTAATGTTAAATTCTTGCACCTTGCACAATAAGGTAGCTCACTGGAGCTGTGTCTTAGAAACAGCTCCTGGCCTATGCAGCCTCTGCACCTATGCTTTCTCAGGGAAGATTTGTGAAGGTGTGTTAGTAAGTCTGCTTTAATGTGTTCCAGGGATGCACTGACAATAGATACTGTGTAGACAATCAAGTCGTGATGACTTGACTCCTACTCTAATACTATTTACTTGCTTTGAAAATATAAACTAATCTGCAGCTCTATATATCAGCTCAGTATTCAAGTGGGAACATTGAGGCTGGATATTGTGGCTGTAGAGTGTATGGAATGGCATATAATTTGCAAGAGTATTTCTGGCATCAGTAAGACAAGTGCGTGAGGAAGGGTCAAACCTATTGCTTTCAAGAAGAATATGTGCAGGTTAATGTCTGTAATTTGTGGGAAAATATTTTATAGTTGTGACAAAATTTGAACATGAATTAATGGGATAGAAATTTCAATTCAAGTAAGTAATAGAAACAATTTCACCATTTTGAAGGACATATGACAAAATTGAATACTTGGGTTATCGCTTTATTTTAGAGCTTATCCTTTCTCACTCACTAACACGTCATCCTCCTGGTTCTCCCTGTTTTAACTGCCACTTGAAGATTCACAGTTCTTTAAAGTGGCTGCTTATGCAAGAATCTTTATAGTGCAATTGCAGTGAATTTTTCAAAGGTAAGAGGAAAAGCAGAATGTAATATTCTGATTTTCATCTCTTTTGCAAAATAGACCTTTTTTTTCCTTCATGACTGAGGAAATTGTAATTGCAGCATGTGAATTGTATTTCAAGTGGATTCTCCTAAATAGGTTAAATGTATGTACTAAATATGAATGAATAGTGAAAAATAGTCTAGGCTAATTTATGAAATTCTGTACCTCTGGAATCAGTGGCATATGACATGACACAATGGTGGTACACAAGCTATTGGGAGTGATCCTGGGCCCACATTAATTAGCATCACAAGCAGTGGTGAAAAAGCATTCTCTTTCTGAGGATGGTTCAACCAACTTTTAAGTGTGGACAAGGGAGATTCAGTGCTTGAATGCTTGTATTTGTTCACTAATGATGTTTCACTTACTTCATAAGTACTTGCTTATGTCTGTAATGTGAACAACAGATGGACAAATGTCACCAAAAATGTTCCAGCCTTTTTGTTTTTATTGTTGTTTTTTTGTTTGGTTTGGGTTTTTTTTACGGCTGTTTTCACAGGATCTCTCATATCTAATTTTGATTTCATGAAACGCTCTTTTCATTTGGGTCTAGATTAATCTTGAGGGATTCTATTGCTTTACTTGTTAGTCCTCAGGTAGGAAGAGTATCTCTAATAGTCAGTGAGGTAGAACACTGTTGAAAAAAGATGTCTGTAATCTTTAGCTGTGGGGGTTTTTGTTTGTTTGTTTGTTTTATAGATGAATAAAAATATTTTCTTAAACATAGGCAGCATTTTTAATTGATGACAATTATTAAAGCATTATTAATTAATTACAATTATTAGAGCATTCCATTTCAAGTATTATCTCCCAGATCAAGTATAATATATCTATTGAAATAAATCTTATGGGGAACAAATGATTCTTTACTTTGTACAACAGATTTCCAGCTCTGATAAATAAAGCATAATCTGTCCATGAAATTGATCAGTTGCTCTGTCCCAAGACAATGGTTAGAAGCTTCCAAGTAATTTTTCAGATACTCTTAGCACAGCCTAAAATTATATTTCTTCCAAGAAAGGTGGACCTTAAGTACGTGTAACTGCTTGTATGAACCTTAAATATAATGGGTTGTATCTTCTGAGGCATCTCATCTGTGTGCCTTGATATAAGACAATCTTTGCATCAATAATAAAGATGGAATGTATTCTTCTATCAATTGCTGGCACAATATTTTTTTTTATTTTTTTTAATTTATTTTTTTTTAAATTTCCTTTAGAGTAAGCAATTATTTGTATCTATGTTGGTTGATAAAAGTAAACCAACCAAAGATCCAGTGCTTGAAATACTTACTGTAATGGTAGCTTTTACTGTAATGGTAGCTTTTGTGCTGGTTCTCTCCAGTCACTCTTGGACACATGAGATAAGGACAAACTATCACTTCATATCAGAAACCAGCTGCTCAAATCCATTTCTTTCTATTGTATAAGCACTGACACGACATTTCACATATGGTGTGTATTTACACACTTTATATTGTACTTTATTTTTCCGTGGGAAGGAAGAGGAAAATTATTTAATTTAAAGAAGAAATTAGCTCTTTAAGGTCATCTTGAGAAAACATACCAACAAGCAAAACAAAACTGCAGAAGGCTATTTTTGTACTTTGTGGGTTTCAAGGTTTTGCAATAAGAAAACAAATAATGTCCCTGGTAGGATTTTGTACTTCTCATGTATTTGTGAACAGTCAAAATGGCATTCTTAAGAATTTCAGGATTTGAAAAAGTACATATGTTGATATTGTTCAAAGTTTTCACTAAAGTAACATGGCAAATGGGAACATCTCTACAATTAATTTGGAAATAGACTCACATATCTTTTTGAAAATTTATCAGTCTTTGTTAAATCTGATAGTAAACCAAAATTGCTGCAGGCTTAGAGCCTGAGATAAAAGATGACAGTTTGACTTCGAATCTCATTTTTGCTGTTGATATATTGAGACAGGAGAGAACAGAGTAGTCTGTAAGGGTTTACCTTGAATGGTAATTTCAGAACTTATATTCCTGTTCGCCTTTGTGAATAATCCAGAAAGCAATCTTAGTTATTCAAACCTCAGAAGATAGAATTGCATATAAATGTTAATTTCTCTCAAGATGAGCTTACAAAACTGAAAAGGCAAAAGACTTTTCAGTAAATAAAACACTTGAAGAGGCACAGAATATTTAAGATTTCCCTGAACTGTATAACCCAGGGCTATATATCTTTCAAAATAGATACATTAAGATTTTGGAAAAACTATTGGCAATATATTGCTAACTTTGGAATTATTGTATAAATTAAAATCTTTCATATATATTTGATGTCCAATTTCATGCTCTTATTTCTGCAAGGTGTATGATGGAAAAGACAGTTCTTCACGCTCTCTTGGAATCTTCACCAAAAATGACATGATGGGAGTTATTCTTAATAGCACCTCTAACCATATGTGGATAGAGTTTAATACCAATGGATCTGATACTGACCAAGGATTTCAGCTGACTTATACAAGTAAGTAGCTCATAAATATGATCTGATTGATTGCTTTGTTGGGAAATTTTTATTTCTCATGTATAGTGATTTCTTTTTGAATGTTGAAGGTAATTTCCTAGAATATACTATGTGCTTTCTTTGTCTACATGACTGGATAGGTGTTAGTAATATAAAAACACTGTTGAAAGCAAATGTGTGCATTTTTAAACCTAGAAAGCATAATTATTTTTAACATTTAGTTATGATGTTGTGACATATATGTGGGTTGAATATATTAGTTGTTAAATTTTAGCAGAAAATTAACAGAAAGTCATAGCAAGTGGAAAATTAAATCTCTGCAGTCAGTCAACTTTGACAAGAGAAAAGAGAAGAGAAGAGAAGAGAAGAGAAGAGAAGAGAAGAGAAGAGAAGAGAAGAGAAGAGAAGAGAAGAGAAGAGAAGAAGAAAGAAAAAGAAAAAGAAAAAGAAAAAGAAAAAGAAAAAGAAAAAGAAAAAGAAAAAGAAAAAGAAAAAGAAAAAGAAAAAGAAAAAGAAAAAGAAAAAGAAAAAGAAAAAGAAAAAGAATGAGTACCTGGGTATACACTCTTAATCTGGCCTGACTGCATGTCAGAATCAGAGTGGAGTATATACTGGAAGGAGACCAGAATGAACAAGTTTTGACAAACATTGCACTTGTCCCACAGACTGTATGCAATTAATTGAATTCCTTTTTGCTGGGAAAACAATGATTTTTTGCAGGGAATAATTTTGGGGATAACTAGTTTGTTTCCAACACACATAAAAGGATATTTTTCCGGGTTCAAGGAATCTCCAAGTTCCATTTACTTTCAATTTATTATCTTATACATTACTTTCCATGAATTGCTGTTGAATCTTGCAGAGCAGAGCACTACAACATAGTGTGTCACAGAAATTGAATCATTGCACAGTTTACTACATCTGATGTTTTCTCCTAGGTTTGGAGCAAGCTGTGGAATATTCTTTTACATTTTTTTTCTTACAGAGCCACTGAAGAATGGCTAGGGAAATCTGCTCTAATTTGCCTAGAGAAACTGCAGACATTTTCCTTTGGAAGTAAAGGAACAAAAGATCTGTTTTAAAAAGAATCTTATTTTTAGGGCTCTGATTTCAAGGGTCTTGAACTGTTTACAAATGTAATTTTACTTAAAAATATAATTTTGTCTAATTTCTACATCCAAATGCTTGATTTTGTTGCACTTTATTTTAAGATTTCCTCTCCTACACCATAAATTTCTGTGTAAAATAAGATACTATAATTCATTTCTTAAGGCTTTTTTCCCTGACTGTTTGTTTAGTTTTTAAACTGTGTTTTCTATTCTTCCAAATATTTCCACATTTTCTGCAGTGTGTAGACTGAATTTAACATAATCTTCTAACTAAGATTCTACGTAATTATCTTCTAAGTAATTTTAGTACTGGGTAGAGAGGCAAAATTTATTTTCCTATATCTGCATAACACTTTATATTATTTTATTTTGGTTGCCAAGCGTCTAATTTTTTTATCATATGTTTTCAATTTGCAGCCATTCATGTTGAAACGCTTCTCTCTATGGACTTTTCTTCCTAATTTCTCTAACATGAGACAATCCCCAGTTTTCAACACAAACTAATACTTTATTTCTCACATCTATTTTCAGGAAACCAAATTCAATATAATAAATTTTGAGACAGTGACCATCTAACTAGGTGATTTCCTTCTGCTTATTTCCAAACCCTTCAGTGTGATATTTTTCACCATTCAAAAATTAATGAAAATAAAATACAAGCAGAAGATGTATTCTTTTGCAGTGCATTGAAAACTGGCTGCAGTGCTGACTCACATTCTTTTTCTGAAAGTCCTATCCTAGTAATATCTTAGAGATTATATATAGCAGAAATTTATACTCATTATTTCATGGATTTTGAATTTTTTGATGCACTTAAAATTCAGTTACCAAACAAATATGTCCATTTTTCATTCAGTAAATTATAATTATCTTTTGGATTAAAACAGCTATAGTTTACAGCAGAATTAACTGAAAGATTACTCTGACGTTTATTCACTTTTCAGATTGAGCCATAATGCCAGATACTTTAAGAATACTAAAACAAATCAAAAAGGTGCTAAAATATAGATTCACTGAAGGAAATGAGAAATATATGCTGGAGTGAATGAAATTGAATAATTAGTATCATAAAACAGAGATAGGAGAAGTGCTGGTCTAATAAGTCAGGTTAATTAGTTCAGGTTACTTCCTATGTGATTGCTGAGTTTTTGTTACCTACAAGGCATCATCAATTGCCCTTGATTGTTGGTTTTGTAGTACTTTTCTTTCTACTATTGCTATTGAAATTAAGAAGTAAAATTGCAGGTTGCTATTAAAAAGACTAATGTGAAAGTCTGCTATTTTGTTTGTGTGCAAATACCTTTCCATCCTTTTTGATGGTGTGAATTCTGAAGGTTAAATTCAAAAATACAGTAGAAGAAAAAGCTAATGATCCATGAGGACAGAAATGTGGATAAAGAAACTTGTATCTCTGTTTTCAGAATCTCATTAACAACATAGTAAAACCAAATTTCATAAACTCAGAAACCAAGGTGTTTTTATAAACTGTACAAATCAGAATATAAGCAGATATTAAGAGGAAATTATAAAATATTCAAGTTCTAAATGAAATCTGATGAAATTTCTCATGAAATCTTCTATAGAGGAAATCAATTCAGGTAATACTGATTGGAAGCTGGAAATTATAGTTATCTTATTCTTTGATCTATAACTACAAGATGCTTTCAAGTAAATAGATTTGTCCTGATAGGCAGAGGTAATTTTTAACTAGAAAAGACCATGAAAACATCTGTACTCTTTCTCAAGTTGACTGTTTTGAGAAACTATGAAATATTTTGAGTAAAAACTAAAATTAAAGTGATTTAATTTAAGGAAAGAACTTCAGAAAAACGGAGAATATTTTAGCCTGAAATTGGTGGAGTAAGAGTCAATGAAATAGTAATTTGAGCAATAGCTGAACGTGAGTCTACCAGAGAAGAAAAGTGAGGAACAAAGAAGGCAGCTTCTTGGCTTTGTGTAAAATAAGTTTATATGAGCTATTTCATTATAGTATGTTAGGAGGAATGTGGTAAAGTGTCCACTTCCAGGATCTCTACAGTGCTGTCAGAGGGAATGACTGTGGACATTTATATCTCTGTGCTGAGGAAATGGCAACATAAGTTTGATGACTTTAATTCCCTGCTAGTAGAGGACATCAGTAGCGATCTGCATGTGAAAATTTAAGTGTACGCTTATTGACACATGTGACAGCTATTTTTTTTTTCTATTTCTAGAAAATGTCTGCTTTTCTTTCATAATTGCAGTTTTCTTATTCAGGGAATCTGTTTCCCTCATCTGATTAAATCTATTCTTCCTCAGACACCTCTAATTTTTGTTGGGTAGAGAAGATTAGATACCGGGATTCCCACAGCTTTTCCTGTTCACAGCTCAGTTAAAAGATTTCTCCATTCTGATATAAAGATGCCAGTGCTTTGTGCTGTTGTGTCAATGGCATTTAATGTTAAATTGACATTTGTATAAAACCCAAATCTTATTGATGCCACACAGTGACAAGCAGAAAAAGCAAAACACAGCTGTCTGGTAAAAGTAACAGCCTGTAGCTTTAAAAAAGGAGCAGTTCAGTACATCTTCTGAATAACAAACAGGCAGTCTCCTGCCATGCCTAACCACTCCCCTATCGCAGTCGTGACACGAGAAGAAATTTAATAGTGATTTCACTCATCACACATTTTATCATACATATCACATACAAATGGTTTGTGACCCTCTGAGTAGCCCCTAATGCTGCTACTGTGTGATCTATTTGGTCTTGTACAGATCACAAATCACTCACCTCTGTAGTGGGCTTGCACAATTTTCTTAGTGAAGTTTCCAAACATTTGAGAAGAAAACACTCTTTCCCTTCACAGTACCATCTAGAAATTTTAAAATTTCTTTTCATGGTGCCTGATGATAGATGTCTATATTCATGATGTGTAAGGACCTTTACCACTATAGAATTGCTCCTTGGACTCTTCTGAGCCCTGAGGGATTTTTCCATGTGCTTTTTACTGGCAATTGTCTGTCTGAAATAGCATGAAGTTGCTGTTGGACCTTATCTAGACATCTTCTTTTTTAGGAGCAGCTTATCTAGCTATCTATGGCAATTTCATGGTCTCCCAGTCCTGTGCAGTAAATAATAGAAGCAAAAGCTTCACTTATCCACAGATTAAACCTTTAAATATATTCTAATAAGTCAGTGGAAGGGTCCATCCAGAAATACTGACAGACACTATCTGTAGGAACATGCCTGGCTGCACTGGCCCACTCAGTACTATATTCTGCCTTTCAACAGAGTCCTCTATGTTTCAGAAACATGAAGAACTAGTTATAGACTTTTTAAAGTCTGAAAATTATTTAGGAATTTGTTCCATACTCTTTAGCTAGATTTTAGATTTCTGATCTCTCCATGATTTGCTGCTATAGATTAAAAATGAGATTCCATGTTAGCTCCTCAGTAATTGATTTTTATTTTTATCCTTCACTTCATTGTGATGTGAAGTTAGACATTCTCCTTCACTTCTGTGCTAAAATGGAAATGAGGGCTGGAAAAAATCCTACAAACAATTTGTATTTTTGAAAGTGAATGTTGTATAGATCCAAATCATAATTTAATGGCAACATCCTCAAATTGTGAATCCATGATGACCATGATGACCATTCTGAAAGCAGAATTCTCCATAGCTATCATTTCTTTCAGAAGAGTTCATGCCCCTGAGCTATGCTCCAGTCCACAGAACTTAGCACAGATTTAGGATCATGCGTGGATAGAATTTCTTTCTTTTTAATGAGGTTTAATATTTTCATTTGCATTTATGATTCTTTATATTTAGCATAGATAGTAGTTTTAAAATATTCTCTTCATTGGTCTGAAGATACTTTTCAGTTTAAGGAAAGAAATTTTAAATGCTTTTTTTGGACATGATGCACTGGTTTAGCATTCATGGTATTATGTTGCTGCTAAAGATTTAGTTCTAATTTTCAGTTTAAGTGCTATGTTATAATCATTCTTTAACCTTACTGCTTTCAAGGGATAGTGAAAGGTAGTCCATGGGAGGTGAATCTGAGTTGGTCTAAATTTTTATAAATTGTTTAAAGCATTTATAATAATTAATTTAAGAGAATAATGAACTTTCATTTAGCTCATTTCTTATTCTACAGTAATTGAAAAGGTTAGAATGTCAGTGAAAACAATGTTCTGAAACTGCAGACTCAGACAATTATTCTAGCACACTATCAGTCTCAAATTCAGAAATATAGTGGCTATGCCTCAGGGTGTATAGTGCCGGTTTAGCAGAACAATCCAGTAATGAAAAGAAGCTCTTCAATTTTCCTTTCCATAACTAATCCGTATATAAGATCTGTTCCAATTAGAACCTTCACACACTGCAGTAAAAATGTAAGACACCAAAAACAAATATTTTCAAATTAGTACATCTTAACCAATACATGTATGAGGTAGTCACAGGTCCTATTTAGAGCAGTACCATTATGTGACTAACCCCACGTGAATGTAACTACAAATGAATATTGCATGTACATAAAAAATTCTTTTGAAAGAAATTTAAACTTTCAGACTTTAAAAACAAAAATTAATGAAGGAAAAAAAATAGAAATAATAATTTCACTTGAGTTCAAGAATTATGATATCCTGATTAATAACATGATGACATCAGAGTCTCTTCCCTCCTTCCTCCCCTAGAAAATTAAATTGCCTTCTGCTTTCAAAATACTCAACATTTACATAGTCTCTCCATTGCCCCATACCCTTAAAACTTTGAATGACCAAAAAATAATTGGTTTTATAACAGTTTTTATAATTGAGGTTGGTTTTCACTTTTAATTTAAAGACGTGTATGAAGCTGCTGCTCTGGTAAACAGAGTAGGTGCCAAATATTTTTTTATCTCTAAGACAGAAACAATGAAAATCATTTATTAAGGGAATATAAGCACTGCATTAACCTTCTGTTTGAAAAATTATGTTAACCCATGCTTTGTAGATGGAAATGCTGGCATGCTGGTGATGTTTTGCATTTTTCCCATCTCAGGAAAATCTTACCAGAATTTTTGGGGTACAGATCTTTAGGCATATAGAGTTTTGTGAGCAAATGCTACCCTATGAATGAGCACTCCAAAATACTTTTTTTCAACAGGCCTGGATTAGGATGGAGGTGGCCAGTTTGTCCATCTGTTTTGGGTTTGAATGGGATGGAGTTAATTTTCTTCAGTTAAGAAAATATCAAGTTAATTCTTCTTTCAGAAAGAATTTCTTCACTGAAAAGGTTGTCAAGAACTGGAAGGGGCTATGCAGGGAGATGATGTAGTTATTGTCCCTTGAAGTGTTCCAGAAACAGCTGGACTTGGCATTAATTCTATGTTTAGTTGAGATGGTGATGTTTGGTCTAAACCTAATTCTATTCAGATCTCACTATGGGGAATTGTGAGAGCCTACCTGCCAGCAGGGGTAAACCTACCAATATCCTGTGTCTTGTGGGTAGCCTGAGAAAGTGAAGATGAAGCTGTTTGGTTACAGTTCCAGAGATGTAAAAGCCAAACCTAGAGAGGAGGGGAAAAAAGAGATAAAGAAGGGAATAGATAGATATGTCAGGAGCTTGGAATAAATGAATCTGCAATATCAGACTAGGGAGTCCTAAGGAGGTGTACAGAAGGCAAGAAATGCACCACAGGGTAAGGGGAAAGGTGATTTTTGGGACTAAAAGGCTAGGATACAAACATAGGAGAGGAAGATTGCCAGAGGGCCTGGCCAAGAAATAGAGCAAGTCCATGTAGTGGAGAACTCAAACTGCATTGGTAAAAAGGAGGGAGCAAAAATGAAACTGAGAAGAGGAAGAAACACAAGAAATAGAACAGTGGTAGCATGCTGTGTTAGAAGTACAGGCTGAATAGTCCATGATTATTAAATTGTGTTCTTCAAACATACTTGGAGTAAAAACTATGATTTTGTTTGAATTAAAATATATGCATTGCAAATATATATAAACTAAATGAATATTTTTTAAACTGCCCTAAAAAATTAAAAATAAAAATATTTAATTTCCAAATTTACATAAATTATTATCTTTAAGTCACTGAATTACCCCTCTGGGCATAGGGTTAGAAAGAAGGAAGATGTTAACTATTTCTTATTTTCAATTAGGAAAAAAAAAGGTTTGATATGTAGGTGGTATCAAATGTGTGGAAAAGGTAATTTGTTAAAGGTTATTGTGATTTGGTTCTGAAAATTACCAGTTGAAAGTCTCCTGAATTTTGTGTGTATGATTCAGAGATTCTTATATTCTTAAAACCACAGGGTTTTCCCAGTTTTGTAATTCACATCTATTATCAAGAAAAGGGCTGCTTTTTAAAATCTCTTACTATAAACTTTAAAATGCAGTTAAGCTTTGCAGGTGAGACAGAGTGGCTAGCAGAGATCACTGGAGGTGTCCATATGCATATGGTGTTTTACATTTATATTAACATTCTGTCTTTAGAGTATGAAAGTAAGATGTTTCAGAGATGCCAGTGCAGGTAGGCTTCTTTAGTGTATTTTTTTATCTCTACTGCTGATGTATTCATCATAGCTTAAAAATGTGACTGAAATTTGCAAGCAGATTCCAGCTAAATTCATAATCTCAGGAATGATTGCTTAAAGATTATATTGCTTTAATATCAAAGAAGTAATCATTTTTGTAGCATTATTACAAAGACCTTAGTGGGAACAGAACCCATGAATTTGTCAATGCAGTGGTTTGAACAACAGAACTTCTTTACCTTCTTTGCCACTTCAACCTAAATTTTTTTGGGGTCATATTTTAAAAAGAATCTATTTCTATGAAGCCATTATAGACGTTGTCATTATATGTATGTGCAGCTGTATTTAATGAGTTTTAGCTGGGATTTGTTCCAGAAGTTTGCTCATTTCCTCTGTTTTTCACAAAAAGACTCCTGTTTATTTGTAGTGAATCATTTCCTCTTTTCCAAGTTTTAGATGAGTAGACACTAGAGTTACTGTTAATTTATTCCCACTGCTATAATTACTAGAATTTTCCCATGAGCAAGAGTTGCTGCCTGAAAACTTAAACCATTTGAACAGAACTGCCAATATCCCATTGTTCTTTAACCTGGCCTTCTTGCCTATGTTTGTCTCATGTTGACTGAAAAATGATAATTTCTCATTTGGAATTATTGTCTCACCCCTATCTGTTGGGAAAGGGAGGCTGATGAGCAGTTTCTTAAGTCAGGTAAATGACCAGCACCTAGAAACCTAGGATGATGCAGTAATCCTTCTTTCAAGCTCCTTCTTGCTGCAATTCAAATGTAAGATCTGTTAGGTGCATTATTACTGATTTGCTGTTAATTTATGGAAGTATGAACTATAACAGTCAAATAACAAAATTTAAACTACACAAACACTAATATATTAATCTGTTCCATATTTCTAATACTCTTATGCAAAATTACAATCTTATATAACATATACTAGATATACATAAAGTATAGTATATGATAATATAATATACAATATAATAATATATAATATAGTATATAATGTTGGACATTCAAATAATTTGTAGGAGCCTCTGAGATCAAAGTTTGATCTTAACTTTCTTCTGACTGACTTTTTTCGCTTTCAAATAAAATTAATTTTCAAGCAAAATATAGAATTACTTTGTAAAGATTTTAACAGTTTAGATGAGGAATGTGAACTTTTCTCCATTCCCTTTATTATATTAAGGAACTGTTTACATTTCAAGAAATTAATATTGGTGATATCAAACCTAGCCATATTTTATAACTGAAGATTAGCAATAAATAGGAAACAAATTTTTTTCAGATTTTTTTCAGCTATACTATGTTTTTTAATGTTTGTAATTATTTAAAACATTAGGAAAGTTATTTCATAATAAAATTGAGATTACTCCTTCAAAATTTTATGCATATTAAAATCACCCTGCCAAAACTATGTATACATGATATATGGGCAGAATTAAGGATACATGTAAAGAGAAGACTCTTTGCAACAAACATAGTTAAAAATGAATGCTATAAACCTATTTATTTCTATTCCTTCTGCTTCCATAAAATTTCTAGATGGAAAGAGCTTCTTGAAACAGTATGATGAAAGGTAGACAAGATTTATGTGTTTCTTGTTACTCCGTTCTTCAGTGTATTGAGAAGTTAATTTTCAGTTCTGGACACAATACCACTGACCAGAATAAAAGGTGATATGTGCAGGTGGTTCACTTGTCAGTTTGTGAAGGAATAAACACAATTGGAAATGAAGGAGTTCTTTTAACTTTTGGTCCTGTTTGTGCCACACTGCTTTTTATAAGCTTGTGCAATGCTTTTACCATTTTTTATCCATTCTTTACAATCATAGTGACTTCATTCTTCTAAGAATTTTAGAAAACACTGTGAGGAAATGAAGGAATTTGCAAACACTTAAGTATTTGGTATGTGTTAAGTCAAAGTATCTTGGACTGTATAACACGGGGGAAAAAAACCAACTTATTTCTTCTGCTTTTCTTTCCCCTCTCCAAGAAAAAGGATAAGACCAGTCTCTTCTAACAAGCCACCTACAGAATATTTTCAAGTAGTGGCTGTATCCGTCATATCCCCACTGATTATAAAAAAGGATTTAGACTTGGAAATCCTGAACATCTTTCCGTAAAAACTTGAAGGGAACTTCACCTTTAATCCCTGCTTCTTATATGAAGTATAAATTGGGATTAATTATTCACCTGCATTCTGATTGCAAAGTTTATTTGTATTCTTTCTATATATGCACATCAGTCATCTTGCTGCAGGCTCATACATTTGCATACACATCTCTCCTAAGTATTGTTATTCATGTATTGTCTCTCAATAAAATAATAAAAAAACCTGTCTTCTGCTACCTGGCTACCCATATTTAACTTGCTTCTTAAATTTACAATTTTTTATTTGTATAAAGGGACACTGTAGCTGAGAAAGGGAGAACAAAATAGTTGAATTCATAAATTAACAAAAAGAACCTGGTTTGAAATGGGTGGGGGAAGGCCATAGAACTTTTTGTAACATATTTATAACAGGAGAAAGTTACAGAAAAAATTATTTTAATTTTATATTCAAAAGACCTGTTATTGACAACATGTCCTAAAAATCTCTATTTTACATATTTTGCGGGTTTACATTATTTTTTACAAGTTGCTCATGTTAAGAAGAATTGCTGAAATTTCTATTAGAAATTATTATCCATTGAATGACTCTTTCATCCAAATAGTCAACATTAATTGCCGATTGATTGCAAATCTTTTGAGAAATTAAAAGTGTATTTCTGTTTCCAAAGGATACAAAGCAGTAGTTTCTGATACCTCACTACTAGCCACATTATCCAAACACACTTCTTCCTATAGATTTTTCTATCATTCTAATTAGATAGAGATTTTGTAATTGGCCATTTTTCCAGTACATGTGTTTTTCCTGCAGCTGTAGGTTTCAAGGCACAGTTGCACATAAGTGGTTCCAAGATAGAAAGAAAATGCCAAGAACTCTTATTTTGAATTGCATAGATTTAATTAAATGGGTTATGTTATTGATGTTTAGGATGCAACAACCGCAGAATGAGTATTTGTTGACTTTACGTGCATTTAGAAATCCATTATATACTCTGAACATTAACTCAAGTACCATTTCATACTTTTAATTGCTTTTTAATAGTTCAAAAAGATTCTGTGTTAAACATATAGACTACATTTATGAGCTTAAATGACTTCAGATTTAGGCAACTGTGGAAGAGTCGCTGCTATCGAATGTTTTCATAGTACCTTTTTTTTTAAAAATAAAGCATTTTAATATTTCCTTGTGTGTACTGAAATAGGATTTTTATAAGCACTTATCATTCTTTTGAAGTTATCCTGCAATCTTTTATTGCATCACTTTAAGAAGCTGAATATAGCTTATACATTAGTTGTGTGTTCTTTCTTCCATGGCAAGCAGAAAAAAAAAGAGTGCCTTTTCACAATAGGCATGGGCTGAGCCCACCCACTCTATACTTACATTATTGTAAGTGATATAATTATTAGAGATTATTAAAGAGTATTTAGGATCCCTGTGGTGTTTATTATATAAGTTGCAAATTCCTTTTTCCATTCAAAATAGTTAACCCCTCATGGCTTATCTGGTGAAATTTTCTTAGCATATTTTTGTTGCAGTAGTATTTCCTCATCTTTAACAAACAGTATGATTATCAGGAAATATATGAGTATATACTTATTCATCCAAGTCAAGAGTATTGATACTGTTGATCTACACTTACATGCTATAGTTTTTATGTTTTAAGGACCTGTTCATCTTTAGATTAGACATCTGAAGTCTTGAAAATAACCCAGTTGGCATTTCCTATAAAATTTCTTTACAGTTTTTTCTGGAGGCTTTCTATGTAGAGTTCTTACTACAAAGTGGCAGAGTTCAGGGTAACAGAAGTTACAGCACAGGTTCATGCTTTTGAATTTACAAGAAGAAATATTTATTTGGCAGTTGCAATGTTCTGGGATCATATCTGAAGCCAAGGTTCCATAGTCTCAAAAGTGAATTGATGCAGCATCAGGATGCCCAGTATCTGGGCATCTGTTCAAATCTGATTTGAATCTGGCACAAACATGTGATTGAGTTCCTTTAAAATTAATGAGTGCATACAGAAGAAAACTTGTACATGTTTTGTGGTTTTATGGCAGTTTTTTATATGATTTGGCACAAAGTCAGCAGGCAATAATGAATTCAACATAGCTGTAAATAAAGCTAAAATGTCAAAAGTAGTTGAACAAATTTGCACCATGGGACCACAATATCGAGGGCTATGATATTACATTTATTTTATTGTCAGTTCAAGTATTTCCTCTTTTGTAAAACTGTTATCCTATATCTCCATAAGTGCAGTTTTAATTGATATAGTATATTTTTTGCAAAACATGAATAAGGTTTACTAAGAAAGAAAAAAATGAGGAAGAAATAAAGCCCCACAACCTAATTTCTTGGCTTGTATTCTGATCACTAATAACGCTGTGCTTATATGTTCTACTAAATCAGCCCTAATGTAACATGCATTAACATACCTTTCTGTAGGAAGTAAAAATTGGATGACTACCATAGCTCACAATTCAGTGTCTTTGTTTATTTTGTCCATTCACAGACATGTCTTAGTGTTGAACTCAAGGTTAGAGTCAGAAATTAGGGATCAAGTACCTAAATATTGCTAATGCACCTTTTAGGTGCATACTTTTTCATGTGTCTGGCTTTAGGAGAGGGTTTCAAAATGCCTTAGTACTTCTTCTAGTAGGAAATTACTTGGTTTAGATTACGTTTTTTTTTTTTCATATAGCCACTGTAAGTTTACATGCAGTGTAAATGCACATGTATGTATAGTAAGTAAATGGTATTCTTCCTTTCAATGTGAGCAAAGGGAACGTTTGTAGATACCTCAGGAGGTTGTCAACTTCTTTTATAAGTACACTCTGCAGTACAGAATCCCTGAAAATTTCCCTTGGAGACACAAAATGAGCACTCTCTTCTTTATATTGACTACAGGCTTTGGAGGGTACAAACTTGAAGCTGAACTGAGAGTTCTGCTTCATGGATGCATGTAGCACATTCCACCCACTAATGGACAGAAAATCTAGTCCAAGGAAAAAACATGAGTGCACAAAATATGGACATCAAATCTGCAGCTTCATTGCTTTGCTGCCCAGATTTACTTTTATTATACTGTACTGCTTACTAATGTAGCTAATACCATAGGGCCCATCATAATTAAACTGAGTTGAAAAAAGTTGAAATCAATAGTCTACATATATTTACAAATATGTCAATGATTTTTACCCCGACAACTGGTATTTCTATATTCCTGATTATTTACATCACATGTAACAGAGTAAATCCCATTGAATAGTGCCAGGAAGTTGCAGCCAATGATCAAGATGTATTCTAGCTGGTTTGGTTTTAATTTAACATGCTTTTGTGCATTCATTGTTCTGAAAACCCTATAATGAAACTCAAGAATGAGATAATTGGCAGCAATTTGCCAATACAATAATCTTTCTCAGCAGTAAGAAACTTGGCAGAATTTCTCTGACTCTGGCTTGCTGCAATGTCAGGTAAACTCAAATACTGGGATTGTATGGAACTCATGGCCATATTCCCCTGTTGCAAAAGTTCATAGCATCTACTTTAACGCTTAAGTTCTGTTGCAACATTTCTACAAACTTATTTCACAAAAATGTGATCCTTTATGATAAATTACTCCAGATGTACAAGAGTATCAGGGAAAAAGGGAATTAAACATTCTGGGTTTTGTGTGTGAGAGGAAGCAGAAGAAACTGGGGAAGAAGAGCACGGGGCCAGATACTGCTGTGTTTGCACATGATGAACAGCACCTACATGCATGTGAAATAGCCCAATTTTCAATATGTTTACTGATAGACAATTGTTGTCTTGCTGGTGGAGAAATGTAGTGAACGTGGGGCCACACATTATGTACTACAATTCTTATAGTTTTTTTCTAGAGTATTCAAAGTGCAATATTAAAAATTTGGCATAAATGCCAGCAATTAGTTTTTTGGAGGTTTTTTTAGGGATTATTCTTGAATACAAAAGGTTTGAAATACAAAAATAAAAAGGGATGATATTGTGCAAATAAACTTAAAATTAAGAGTACTGCTGAATTCTTCATGAATTACCAATACCTAGAAATTGAAATCAAGGTGGTCTTTTTGATAGAAATGTCTGAATAATCTTGAAAAACCAACAAATACTGAAGGGTTTAATGTCTCAAGGACATTTAAAATTAGGTTTTATATTTTTTCTTTCAGTTAGATATTTTTATTTGTGTGTTGTTTTTTAATTTATATTTTGTGAAATAGGAAATTAAATGCTAGCTCTTAACACAGTAACTTGTTATATTCTCTAGAATCATCTTATCTGACACTTTACACCAAATAATTATTTGATTTTGGTTTATAATGCACTGGCAGAAAAATCTTGACTCTCCTGTTGCCCATACAGTCTTAAAAATGTTAAAAATAAGAGCTTAAAATGATCAAATAAAATAAAAAAAAAATGTATTTCTGGAAGACAATGTTCTTTACAGGCTGAGAAGTTCCTGCATGTGCCACTGTGTACTAGAGTGTTTTTAACAAAGTTGTATTTTCCTATTCATAATTGTCAGAGGTACTTTGTTGTTTACAGATACAAAAATGCAGTGCAGTGAGTATCTGTAGAGTGTGAGGCTCTTGAAGAAGTAGGCAATTCACCTTGGGACAGACAGGTGAAAAACTATGTTCACAGGCAAAAAAAAAAAAAAAAAAAAATCAGTGCATTTAGGAATCTACAAAGCAAAGAAGGTAAAGTATCCTTTATATTTATGGATACTTAAAGATATAAGTGACTTATAATGATGATATTACCTATTTATGGGGCAAAATAAAAAAAAAAAATATCTTTTTGCTCCTCAGTCCTGTTTCCAGCAAGAATAGACAAAGTGCAGGAAGGCAGTCTATAGTAGACTTCTCTCAAATTTCTAAAGCTTGTGACATGATCTCTTTAATTCTTCACATCTTTCATGTATGTTTACACCTTGTGCAAAACTGAATACTAACTGGAGTATATGAAATTGTAGCAAGTTAGAATAACAGTTTTATCCCATTCTTGATACCTTCTTTAGTGAAGATGGCTGTATAGCAGACTAGGAAGGCTGGTTCATCCAAAAGTCCATTTCATTTCACTCTTAAGTGTCTGTTGATCTTGTAAAAGATAATATCTCTCCCTGACAACCTTGTCTTCTTTATGTGGTACAAGGTATGGGAGAATGAATCTCTCTAACTATATATCAGTGTTATGGAAAGGTTTTTTTTTTCATTAGAAGCAAGCAAATTCTTTATTCAGGGGGGTTTCATCTGTCAATCACATGCCACTGCATTTGATAACCAAATGTTGCACCTAATAAAGAATGAGAAAGTGTTTAAGAGCAGTGGCAGAGAAATAGTGTTACACTGACTCATGCTGTCAAATCAGTAGTAAAATATAATGCTATCTATCAAACAGCTTACATTTTCAGGGTTTTACATAAATGTCTCTATATGTTTAATAAGGAGATTAAAATAATGAAATATAGCTATGTCTTGTGAAGTTCAGCTCATCTGAATGACCAAATTGTTGTGGTTCTTTATACTGTGTGAAGAGAAATAGATCTTTTTAGAATTGTCCACTCCATCCAATCTACTTTTTTCTTCCTTAGTATGAGATTAATCATATTTCATAAGATATATTTATCTCTAAAAGACAGAAAACTGTTCAGATATGACTGTTTATGTAATGATTGCTGAGAGCCAGTTAAAATAATTGCTGTTCTTTTTTTTTTCTTCTGGTTTTTTTTTTTTTTTTCCCACAAAAAGAAATTGCAGGGATATGCAAATATTCACATGGAAACAGTCTTTTTGCAAGGGAATAATGATAAATGTCTATAATCCTTTTGTACTGTGTGTGGTTATGATAATTCCATCTGACATGAGGACTACAGCTCTGCTAGTAAACTAAGCATTGGCAGGTCATGATATGGGGAAGTGATTCTTTAGACAAAATGTTAGAGTAAATGCTAACTTGCCTCTTCTATCTTGCTGCTTTTTTTCTTGGACTTTTCCAAACAATCTCAGGCATGATACAGCAGACAGATAGCTGATTTCCCAGAAAGGACTTATGGACAGCCATGCTCTTTTAAAGGATAACTGAATTGAAGAGTGCATGACTTTGGTCAGACTATTGTCATTGTTCCTGAGGTCTGATGTTTCTCTAGATATTAGCACAGTGTCTATGTGATAGAACAGCATTCAGTTCTGGCCTACTATATAAAGAAAGAGTATGGGCTCAGTTAAAAATAAAGGTAGAAAATCAACGTCAGCAGGGCAGACATTGAGCTGACTGATCTGAACACCAGTCGATATAAGGGATAGATTGGTTTTCAGAAATTTATATTTTTCTACTGACAATTGAAGTGGCCTAGACTAGTTCAAACTTAGCCTTCTAATTTTCAGAATCCTGGGTTATAACAGGTAAATACCAACCTTTGTGCCCAGTTAATGAACAAAGAAAACAAAGGTATTTTGTGTTTTCAGTGATGTCAGTTGATGGATATCTTTAGCATTTCTACACAAAGAAAAGCTCTGTAGACTCCTTGCAGTTTTTTTCAGCTGGGACTGATCTCATTGCCAGGAGAAAGGCAACAAGAAAAATAGGATACCAACTCTACCTTGTTTATTTGTAAAATAATTAAAAGTTGTCTGTAGATATGTTATTTACTACTTAGTGAAGGACCTCACAGAATCATAGAATGGTTTGTGTTTGAAGGGACCTTAAAGATCATGTAGTTCCAACCCTCTTACCATAGTGTGAGAGCCTGGAAGGATTACTGACTTGAAGCGTTCAGAGGTGTGTGGGGGTGTGCGGGTTTGTGTGTGGCAAGGGGCAGCCTGGGTCTTGCTCTGGTGAGGTGATGAACTGCCCCTTACCCCCCCATCCTTTCCCCAGCCTGTATCCCAGCCCTGCCGTGGCTGCCAATCCCTGGAGGCAATGCTCCACCCCTGCCTCTGGAGCCCCTAACCCAGCTCCTGAGTGTCCAAAGGACACTCATCTGCAAACCTCATCTGTGAAAGGCCCAGGAAAAGCCAAAGGTACTTAAAGCAAGACACAAGGCAAGTACATTTGACCCTGCCTCCCCTTGGAACTTCTATCAGCTGAAACAGGAGTGATGGCTATGTTTGTTCTTTTCTACCCCTTTTTTTCTTTCCTTTTCACTCCAAATTACCTGATCTTGGGATTTTGAGTAATGTTTTGAGAAACTTAAAATCAATGAGGTTTGGAGCTTGCTAAGTTGAATGGGCCAAGTGAGTACTTTGAGAAGGGTTTGTTTCATGTTGATTGATTCATGTTGATTGAAGGCTGCTCAAAACCTTTTGCCATAGTTCTCTGATTTTCTAAAGGTGCCAGTAAAAGCTTTTTTTGTTATTTTGACCTCATGGGTATCTTGGTATTTGTCCCATGCATCTAACTCAGAGTACATGAACAACTGTAAGCCCTTTTGAAAGTCTCAGAGATCAGATTTCTTGGGGCCTTACACATGGGCAAGGACACCTTCTACTAGAACTGGTTGTTCAAAGCCACATCCAGCATGGCCTTGAATACTTCCAGGGAAGGGGTATCCACAACTTCCCTGAGGAACCTCGTGTAGAGAATGCACTGAAACCAGAAAACTGAAGACCAGCAGCCTGATTCATAACCACTTATACAAGCTGTTTAGTAAAATAAGGACAGAAAAATGGAAAATATTTGTGGAGTCAGAATTACTTCTTTGGTTTGGGGACATAGCAGCAATAAAGAAGAATCCGCTATGAAGAAGAATTTGGAGTTGAAAAAGATGAATTTGGAACCACTTTTTATATTATTCCAGGAACAGGAACTGAAGGCAAAAGAAGAGATGTAGAATGCATCTTCACATTTTAGCAATGCCATATGAAGACCATCAAGACAGCAATGCATAAAATATGGAAAGAGTTGTAGGTGCTCAGAGCAGATCTGCTCATTCCATGGATCACAGAGGGAGGTATTTATCCCACTTAGCATGTTAATAGGCCAGAAAGGAGCATGCAAATTGAAAATGAGTGTGGGAATACTTCCTTTCAGCAGACATGAAACTGAAGCCATGCTATCTTGAGACAAGGATGGATGAAGTAGCCCTTGCACATGCTTCCTGAGTTATCACTGTGGTCTCTTGATGTCATTACGGAGATTAGGTGAGGAGGTGAAGCTGCTTCTTGGTGCCAAAACCAGGATTGATTAATATTTCCTTCCCACTGGATAAAAAAGAATAAAAATAGAAGTGGAATAAATGAATTAACTTCTCACCAATCGATTTTAGAATAATATAGATAAGATGCTTTCTTCAATAAGCAAATGTCATAATCAAATGTCAAGTTAATAATTAGTTCCTAGTCTTTCAGTTTCTGATTTACCCAAATTATATACCATTTATCTTTGGTCACTGTGAATACATCTAATGTCATTGAATCATGAGAATATAATTTCCATCAGAATCAGATTCATTGTTATTATATTTTATTTGGTATTTATATCTCCATGTCTTTTCTTCTTTCCCCATTTCTGTTTGCAGGTTTTGACCTAGTAAAGTGTGAAGATCCTGGCATACCAAATTATGGTTACAAGATACGAGATGAAGGACATTTTATAGACACTGTCATTTTATACAGCTGTAATCCTGGCTATACAATGCATGGTAGTAGTATTATGACCTGCTTAAGTGGAGATCGAAGAGTTTGGGACAAACCTTTGCCTACTTGCATAGGTAATATGGATTGTGAGAGTGTTCTGGTATGATTGGTCCGGTGGTTCAAGAAAAAAGCCAAATATTCTGTCTTTGTATACTTCATGAGATGATAATGGTGCAAATATATTTTAAATTCCAAGTAAAGATTTAATATGGACATGTAAGTTTAACATCTCTAAAAAAGGTGGCTTGCTGTTAATGGTTTTGAGACTACTGGAAAACACATTTTTCTATGGAGCAGCCTTTGATGGAAGACTACTGTTCTGATGAAGCCCTGAGTCTGATATACTATCACAGGCGGTGGTATTGTCTAAACACTTCATAAACTAAGAAAGCCCCCTCATAAAGCAAATAAGGTTGTGGGCTTTTTTTCCTTATCTATTTTCATCAGATATTATTTCTGCACCTCATTCTTATGAACTTTTTTCCTAAGTTTCATCACAGATTGCTGTATTTTTTTATCTGTGTGCTCTGGAGTCCTTGTTACTGTGCTAAGATACTCCATCTGTCAAAGCCTTGAGGTAGACCTTCCCTGGAAATATCACGTCTTCAAGTGCCTAAAACTTTGTTTCATTACAGCCAACATAAATGTTAAACAGAGAATTACTAGCCAACATGGAGAATAACTGAACACCAGTATAGCTGTTATCCATTGTATCTTTACTAGGCAGTTTGCATCCTCTAGTTTTGCTTTCCAGTCCAGAAATTGCCAGTGACTTCCTGACTTCAATTTTCACATGGAGCTCCCATGAATCTTTCCTTCTGTGTGTCCTCTGGTGCTTAGTTTTTGCCTCTGCTGCCTGCTGCTGGCGGGTCACTAACTGCTTTCAGCACTCGCCTCGCCTACAGAATCTCTGCTTGTTGCCTTTCTCCCATTTTGGAGGCTACGTCCTCCATTCCAGGACCTCTTTCCTGCTGAACACATTCACAAAACTGTAGTCTACAAAGGAGCAAGCTCCTTCCTTTCAAAAATTCAGCTTAAGCAGAAGGTAAGTGTCAGAAAAACATCAGTGAACAGCATTTCTGCTGTCTTAGTAGAGGTTATTTTCCCCATTTGATTCTATAACTTTATCTGTAAGTTTTCTTCCACATATATGAGAGGTTAAAGCAACTATTTAGTCTTGATTTAAAGACTTTTCAAGGCTCTTTATGCATTCAAATCCTCATGCTCCTCAGTTTAATTGGTTAGCTTCCTTTTCCTGCAAGTTTGCCCTTTTGTAGAGAAGATCCATAATTAGTCCTACTTTTGCCTATTTCTCCATGTAATTTAAATGAAGTCATTTCTCTAAGGTCATTTTCTGCAATATTTTTTTGAGCTTGTCTTCACTACCAAGACTTAGAATCATCTCTAAAATACTTGCTGGTTTCAAGTCTATTAGGTGAATAAATCCAAACATCTACCTATTTCCTTTTCTTTGTATGATGATTTGTCTTCTAATTGATATGTGGGATGTTAAAATTTTTAACATATAACAACAGAAATAGTAGTAATTAAAAAAAAATATTGTATATTCCAACCTGACCTGGAGGAAACTAGGGAACCTTGCATTACTAGGTTTGGTTTCTGTATTTTATTTACAATCTTTTGAAATAATTTATTCCAGAATATCTTGAGAATCTTATTTCATGTCTAAGTGAAATTATGTCCAGCAATCAATAGAATAATCTGTTTTATTTTGGTATTCTGAGAGAGATTTTGGTCTTCTTTTCGGTCTGTTCGACCAAAAGGTATCTTTCTATCTGCTTTTATCTCTCTACATATATTTTTAATTACTGTCCTTGTTCCTCTTCTTAAAATAAAATTTGGGGATTGCATAAATTCTGTATAAACTACCTCTTTTCATTTCTACTTTAAATATCTTCTGGACCATTAATTAGTTCCACAAGAAATCAAATGTTCATGATTCTGTCTTAAAATCTTTAAAAGTGTTTTCTTCTAAACAGTCTCTTACAGTCTGTAATCTTCATTAAATTATGGGGAGTTTGTACTGTTCTGTGCACAGGAAATCTTGAAAATCACAGGAAAATCCCTGAAAACTCAGTTATAAATCGGCAGAATATTTCAGTCTTGCTTCCCTCCCCCATTAGACTCATAAGATCTAGTCTTGCATCAGTTTTATCTTTTGTTATCACATTTTTAGCTTTTTCTACTTTGATTTGAATGATTTGTTTTTCTTCCTCTTTCTGAGGTTGTCATGAAGTTCCAAACATCTCTTCCTTTCTTCGAAACATTTTCTAAAAATCTTTGTTTGTGGAGATGCATTATTTTTTCTCGTAGACTAGATCAGATTTTGATATTTGCTGTTCTCTTCGGTCACATTTTTATTTTTCTTTGTATTAACTATCATTTCAGTCTCATTCACAAAAAAAATCAAGCATATGCATAGACATATTCCACACATTCTACACTTAGTAATTTTTAGCCATAAACAGTTATATTGGTTTTAACATTCATTTTCATTTTTTCTAAGTTCTAAACCTTAATGAAGAAAGCCAGTGAATTATTTTAATTCCTCCTCTAAAAACTTTCAGAAACATTGAAGTCACTGCCATTAGTTATAGTATAAGTGTTTATATAGTACATTCTTTGAGGTGCTGATTATACAGTGTGCTCATTTGTACATATTGGAATATAAATTTTTGAAAGTTATGAAAGTTTACTTTTTATCTACTCCTAAAATGGATTTTTTAAAATATATTAAATACATGATGCATCATCCCAAATTTTATGATGTATTTTTTTCCTAAGTGAGCCTTCTCAGAATTTTAAATCAAGTATGTTAATTAGTTTGAGTTTAAATTTTGGGTTCACTTAGTTTAATTTAGTTCTTTGGTAAACACAGTACTGTATCAGTAATTTCTTGTCTGTAGTTATCTACCACAGTGATTATTGCAATCTAAACTTTCTTGTATAATGGAAATTAATTGAAATCATAAAAGAAGGTTACATGTGATGAAATTTTGCACTTAAGTTTTTTTCTGCTGTGGTTCTGTATATAGAATGTAGTGTTTTGAGGGATCAAACCAGCAGGATAAATGAGAAATCAGTCACCTTATTTCCTCTATGGTAATTTCCCCTCACGGTAGCAGCTTGGTTGTGAGCAGTGGCTCGGTGGCATGTACAAATATTAATATTTGTGAGGAGTATTGCTGATAGATTATTTGGTCCAACTACCATGTTTTTTCTATCATCTCTGTCTTACTGTGCTTGCTGTACAGCTGTGTTTGAATGAATCCCCGTGGTAGGTTTTTTTAATAACCTCTAAGGCAACACTATAAATGTAGTAGAAATTCAGGTACATCACTTCACTGAAGAATCACTGATCCTTTTTGGTTTAGTGGAAATGATTGTTACACAGTTCTCTTTCATTGGGTGTGTTTTTACTTTGGCCAGACTACAGAATGATTCTCTAAACAAGCAACATAAGAATAATTTGATTATGGATGCTTAGCATTGCCATTGGTCTCTCCACAAAAACAGAATTGATAATAAAAGTGTTTTAAACCAGATGCCACATACTATCAAGTTGTAGCTTTCTGATTTACTCTCTTGATCTGCAAGCATATGGCATTTAAATTTTTAAATACTGAAGGAAATTGCTAGGCAATACCTACTGCTTTTTGGTGTAATTAAACCTGAAGCTTCACAGAAGCAACTTGAAAGCATTACACTAAAATCATTTTGACATTACAGCAAAATAGAAAGCTATTTTAATTATAACATTCAATGCTGCAAAGTTTGAATTCAAACATTCATTGTTAGAAAAGCTAAGCACGTTAGATGGGCAATTTCTGAAACATTTTTCTCTCTTGCTAATGCTAAATTGTGCTTTTGTAGTCTCAGTACATATTGAACCTCTCTGGTCAGTTAAGTAATCTAATCACAGTTTTATGGTTTATTTCTTTATAACAAGGTAGGTGTGAGATCATTGTGTTCATTTTTATCTTATGTACATGTCCTGGTTTATATGTATGTCTCCTCCTTCAGAAGTGTTAGGTCATTCTGTTAAGTTTTTAGAAAACACAGAGATGTGGAAGGGATGGAAAGTGGAAGTGCTAATTACTAAAGTCTCATTAGAAATTTCCTCCTCACTTTGCAGCTGAGTGTGGTGGTCGAATTCATGCTGCCACATCAGGGCGCATTTTGTCCCCTGGTTACCCAGCACCATATGACAACAATCTTCATTGCACTTGGATTATTGAAGCAGATCCAGGAAAGACAATAAGGTACATGCTTAATTTCAGTATTTATGGCGGAATTCAGTATGATATAAATTTTTTGTCATTCTCATATTTTTCTACACAAGCTGCTGGTTTTCACTGGCATAGTCAAGGTATCCTTCTATAAGGTGCTGCATCAATCAGGTGTTGCTTGCCTGTTCAGGCATAAAGTCCCTGGATATGGGGCAAGATAAGCAGCATTCAAGGCACATTTCAGTATTGCCTCACCCAAAAGTTGTCTTTTGCACCAGGGCAACACCAAATTCCACAAACAAATGCCAGAATATGTTAATTAGTAGTATAAAACAGCTTACATAAGGGTGCACACGAACCTCAGGAATCTGCATAATAAAACAATTCTCATTAATCATAAGGAGAAAAAGAATGTTGCATTCCCTCATCCTCTCCACAAGATAGCTCTGCCAGCACAGCAAGGCCATCAGTGCCAGGGCAAAGCACAGACCCATTATTTGAATTAACATGTTCCCAAATTCGGCAAAATGAAGAGTTAATCAGTGAAACCAACAAGCTCCATGACCCGCACAGGAACTTGACACCTAGTTTCTACCATAGCTACAGAACCTTCATGCAAAACTATGGTTATCCCAAGACCCACATTGGTCCCTGAAAAAGCCTTTAGTGCGTAGACATTGTCCCTCCTCAGCAGGATGGGGTGGGGAGAAAATAACATGAGAAAATAAACTTGCGAAAATAAAACTCAATTTAATCAAGCAAAAGTCCATTCATGGAAGCAGAAGAAAACAGAAGATTTATTCTCTACTTCCTATCAGTATGTGGTGGCCATCCACCTCTTCAGGAGCAGGCCCTCAGTATGTGTATCTCTGGAAGACAAACATAGTCACAGAATATTTTGATTTAAAAGGGACTCAGAGGCAAAACAATATAATTAAATGACAAATGAATTATTCAGTGGGAGATTTCCCCCCCCCTTTTTTTTTTTTTTTTTTTTTGTAATCCTGTTTCACTAAGCCAAATGTTGAATTTACACCATCATGGGCATAATTTTTGTTTAAATAAAAATTTTCAAATTAATGATTTCCAGTAAAGGATGAATAAGATGGAGAAATGTCAACACACAACTATTTGAAAAAAAAAGAGACATTTTGATATTTACCTGTTTGAGTTCTTTGGCACTAAGAATGTAAACATTCAGGACTTAGAGACAATGCAGATTTTTGACTTACAAGATAACATTTGTGAACATCTTAATAAATATAATTCTTCACCTGAAGATAAATATAGATTATTTTATTATTATACAGTTTTCTATTTTATGAATTTTAGCAAAAATCCAATCTATTATATTTTTCCCTTTTTATACATAGGAAAGGAAATGCCATGCTGACAGGACTTCTTGTGCTATGTGTTCTACTGTCTATAGCTGCTACAATTTTTTAGTTGCATATAATTCAAGCAAAGCAGCATTCTTGCTGTCCTCATTTGAATAAAAAGACTAAACCTTTGATGAAATCATAGTTTGTATACCATAAAACATTTAACATAAAAAAAGATAATTTATAGACTTATAAATTAAGTCTTGAGGACTTATGCCCCGTAATAACATTTTCTGTCATTCAGACATTTATAAAACAGAACTGCATGACTCTTACAAGATTAGCTTGTTCAACAAGAAAAAATAATAACTCTGCTGGATTACCAGATCTTTTTCAATCATAAACACCATCTTAAAACTACAGTTTGGGAATGATTGCTTGGAGTTTTATGTAATTGTGTTTGACAAGTAATGCACAGTCCTTTTACTTTTTTCTTTGCAGTCTGCATTTTATTGTTTTTGATACTGAGGTTGCTCATGACATCTTGAAGGTATGGGATGGGCCTGTTGAGAGCAGCATACTTCTCAAAGAGTGGAGTGGCTCGGCTCTTCCAGAGGATATTCACAGCACTTTCAACTCCTTAACATTACAATTTGACAGTGATTTCTTCATCAGCAAATCGGGCTTCTCAATTCAGTTTTCAAGTATGTAAATATTTTTCTTCTCCCCAGTATAATAATTTTATATTTATATACATTATTCCTATACTTACTAAGTCTTTCTCAACTCTTTTTCAACTTCCTCTGTCTTTAGAAGAAAAGAAATTATGTTATTTTAATTATGTTACGTGTTTATGCAAATGGCTAAAACTAGGGAGAATTTTTGGATTTACTTTGAATGTTTTAGGTTTTTTATTCCTTGTTTTCCACAGCAACCACATACTTAGCATTATCCAATTAACATTACTTAACAAGTCAAAATGGGTCTGTACATACAGAACTATTCTTCTGCACCAGTAATCTTAAATATTCCCCCCAGTGTTACCTAACAATATATTATTTCATGTTTAGTGTTTTTGTTGGTTGGATTTTTTTTTCTCAAAACATTGACTGCATGATGCATGATTTTTATGACCTAAACATTCTTTGTATTATCAAGATAAAGAATACAAGACACTTTACCTTATTAAAAAACACTTAAAATTTACTATTAAACTAATCAAATTGATCTTTAGGTATAAAGTGAAAGCTACTCTGTTAATAGAGAAGTTATGATCAATATTATACAAGAGATCAATATTTTAAAACTGGTTATGTGGAGTTTTTCCATATTATTTTGACCTCAAAACGGGCTAGGACACAGAACATATCTTTGTCTTTGCATCCTTATATGCCTAGATATAATATGTGTATTTCTCATCAATACATGGGAAAATTAGGAATTAATGTGTGTGAGTAGAAGTATTTACACACATTAATCCATATAATCCATAGAAGATGTCATTTAGAAGTAAGGGGTCCTAATCAAATTTCAGTCATTATTAGTTGCATGAATGTGTAAACTTGGGGTTTTCCTAGTCTCTGATTCTCTAATGCATTTTACATTTACCTATTTACCTGTTTACTTAATTTTCCCGTATTTTTCTGAAGGCTGTATCTGCCTCCCCCAAAACAGTCTTTCAATCATCAGCCTTAAAAAACTAGTTAAAAGTATGCAAAATGAATTAAAGACAAAGGGCAGAATAAATGTTTCTAAAGTTTCTCACCAGCGTGCTATATAATATGCTGCTTTTCATTTTTTTCTTTTTGAAAAAACAAGGTAAGTTTTACATTTTTGGAAATGAGTGGTTTTTCTTGTTAGGATTAGCAAGCACATTTAAGGTTGCATTTTATGAAAATAAATTTATTTCCCGATTTTGAAAGGTCAGAAATGTTTAAGCTGTTTGGTTTATCAACCATTCCTTGAACTTCAGTGGCAATAGGAGTGAGTAGAAGACAATTTAAAGCTATAATACAGAATAACTGATTTTCCTGTCCTAGTGCATTAACTGATGGATGCATTGAGTGATCGTGCTGACAGTTGCAGAGTATGTTTTACTGGAATTAATTGGAGTTACTGATGAAGAATTGAGAGCTCAAGTATAGGGAAAATAGTTTAATTTACTGTGCTTGACAAGTGGAATGTGTTACTAATTTTTTCCTTGTAAGGAGTAAAAAATAAGATTTAAGGAATATATTAAAGTAAATGTTTGTTTATTTAATCTAAAAATCAGTCTAGTATATTTAATCTTCTTGGGGCAATGAGAAGACCACTGTGGCCTTGACCTGTAAAGGATTTAAAGTAATTAAACTATTGCTAAGTGGGAATCTTTACATGCGTTAATATTCATCATGTGTTCAAACTGTCAGACAGTTTATAGCAAAGCTGCACAGAATATTGACATTTCAGTACTTTAGTGGCTTGTAACTCTAAATAAAATATTTCTGACTTGGTGAAACTTTCTTTTTGGCAATTGCAGAACATGTAGACATTTTGTTCTATGTAGAAGATGTAGACAAGTTCTATGAAGGCATATTGGGAAGTTTTTTATCTTTGTGTCATGTGAAGGATTTT
This sequence comes from Zonotrichia albicollis, assembly GCF_047830755.1. Lineage (NCBI taxonomy): Eukaryota > Metazoa > Chordata > Aves > Passeriformes > Passerellidae > Zonotrichia > Zonotrichia albicollis. Next base: position 97,085,671 of record NC_133821.1, on the reverse strand, counting down.
CGAGTGTTGCACCTGTTAATGACTATTTAATTTAACTCTTAATTATAATTGAAGAAGTAAATTTCAGGTTCAGATTTGCACCGAATTGGAAAACCTGTAGTAATACAGCTTCTCTACTGGATTATGCAATTGGAATGAATGTCTACATCCATAACAGCCATTTATGGGATCAGATAAAGGATATACATTTCAGAATATCAGGCCAAATGAGCAACTTAAAACGTTAAAGTGCTAATTTCCATCTGGAGAATTTGTTTCACTGTGCTATGAATGTGCTAATTACTCGCTATACTTTGTACTCTAGAATGTCATAACTGTGTCTGACTAAAAAAGGGGTGCTGTGAAAGGGTAATGTAAGGTAGATTAGAAAATATCACCTATGAATTACTTACTGCTGATTGTAAATGTAATTAGAGGTATTTTTTTAATGAAAAAAATATAATTGGCTGAATCTTGCAAAATGTTTGAATGTTAAAATTCTCTGTCTTGCCCACTCAGCTCAGCATGTAGAATATGAGGAAGTGAACTGACAGGAGTGATTATGATAATTGTAATCAGTCTAATGCTTTTCATTAAAACCTAATTACCATTTAGTTGTGCATAAAAGGACAAAAAAAATGAAGTTCAGTGTGCAAAACTGACGCTTACTCTGGGGGTTAAATAAATTTAAGCTGTGCATTACACGTCAGGGATGTCCACCAGCTCCTTCTGGCAAAAAGGTATAGGCAGATTTGGTTTCTGACTTTATTACAAATAAAGTTACTGGCAGCAAAACTATTTTCATAGGTTGACCATTAAAAAGTGCTGTCTAACCAACCTTAATTCTATCCTACTTATCTCAGGTAAATGGGATAAATTTCTATCTGATGTTTCCTTTTTCTTCTTATCAACTACAGGTCTAGATACACTAACAGTAATTTTCAAACTTTTGAATGTTTAAGGGCAGATGAAATGAATCCTATCTGCCTTTTCAGAGGTGTCTAGATTCCTTTGAGATGCCACAAAGTATCCTGGCTAGTCTCCACCTGCCACTGCAGAAGGTTACATGAGCATACACAAGTCCTCTCTCTTATCTTCCAGTCTTGTGTTGATATATTGGATATGATAAGGTACCTGAAATGAGACTGGTCACCTATGTTGAAATAGATAAATCTTGCCATGAATGTTTCATCTCTGTCTACTCTAGACTACTGATAGCCCTTGGATCCCATGCTGAGGGGTCAATTGCTTTTATTGACCTGAAATTTATTTTATTGAGTATTTTTATTTCTAACTGTGTAATTTTTTTACTTGATATTTAGCAGAAACAATAAAAGTGACAGATGATAGGATCAGTACTGGCAGTTTCTAGTCATATTGTCATTCTTGCAGGTTCTAATAGCTTTAGTTTAGCTATTACAGCCTGTAAGAATGACAATATTACTAATATTGTCTACCCTTTAGCTAGTATTAGTTCTACCCTTACAGTCTATCCTTTTTTTCTTCAGCTAAATTCTCAGCTGTTGTAACTTAAGAGAATTGTATCTTTTTCTTCAACTAAATGATTAATTTATAGTTCTTTATGTGATTTTCTAGATTTTGCTCCTCAAGTCAAATAATACATCAAAGGATTTTATTCACACTCTCTTAAAATTGAAAAAAACCCCAAAACCTGGCTTTTCTAGAGTCAGACCTGTCTATGTAAATTTTCTATGCCTGTTCCTGGTTCTGGAGTATTGTAAATTTCTCTTAGTTATGGTATTGTGTAAGCATACACTTTAATTAAAAATGTGCCTATCTCTGCTTTCATACAAGCAAAGATCTGATTTGTATTTTGTTTGTGTAAAACAGTCAAGATGTTAATTAAGGAACAAAACACTTTTTCTCAATTTATTTTAATATTTCTGTCTTATTAGAAGAACTTTGGACACTCATATTATTAAAAGCAAAGACACAACACCAAGCCATTTGTGTAGTTGGTTTAGTCCACTTTTCATTTTTCTGTTGTTTGCTTATTTTATCAACATTTTAAAACTTTGCTCTTCAAGTCTATGCAGAGAGAAGCAGTGATGTCTAAAGATGTCTAAGTCTTTAAATTAACAACACAAGTCACCAATTATGATAATACAAGTAAGCAACTTACACTAATTGTAATTACAACCATTATTTGGAAATTATTCTGTCAGATGTTGACACATCTGTTGACAACTTATTTCCTCTGGCAAAAACTTAACTATCAGCTATTTGGATATTCCTAATGGCACTGGGCTTAATATGACAAATCTGCTTAAGCAATGATTTCTAGTTTTGTCTAGCTTTGCAATTCCATTTGATCATTTGTTTGGTAGCACTAACTTTTACAGTAACTGTGTCACCCATCTAGAACTTAATACTGTTGTCTCGAAAATTATTCCTTTACTGTTGAAATATCTTTTAATCACTGGCTTAATGGCCTAACTTGCCACATTTAAGTAGTATAAATATTTCCATGACAGAGCCTTCATTGCTAGAATTCATCATGTAAGTGTTCCAGATTGATTCACAATTAAATTTTTGGGGAAAAGAAGCTAGCACAAATATATCTTTTAAAGGAATTCACAATAAATAATGCAGAATCACGTATCTGCCTTACTAACTAAATAAATTGAGTTCAATAAAAATTAAATCCATTAAGACAACCCTTGCTAAACAAAAATAAAAGGACACAAGACACAAGAATTCAAACCTTTTCAAGTCTGTAACCTAATAGTTTCACAGTGCAGTGTCTTTTGCTGTCTGATAAATGTTGCATTTCATGTTCACAATAACATGGTGATGAAAACATGGTAATGAAACTGTCACTGCACTCCTATCCATCATCTAATCCATGCATGGCCTGGGGAAGGCATCCTCAGCCTGACTGAGTGTAGCAGTTCTTCATTTGGTTCCTGTGGAACTAAGCAAAAATGAATCTTATAGATTAGTTTCGTGGTTAACTCTAAACTTATGAGCTTTTGTACTCCAGACTTTATTAAAGAGGCTGCATTGGCATTTGGGTTTCTTTTTTCTTTACATTCTTAGACAATGCATGACATTTAAATATGTTGTTCATGCTAATTTGCACAATACTTAGTCCGTACATTTACATATGTTATGTGAGTTACGTTTTGGAGAACACACACTATTGTTTCATGATGTTAGTCTGAAATCACTGCAAATCCATGAACATCTCAGCTTTGATAAGAAAAATTCCTTTTCAAGCTTATTATTGTGCAAACATAATGCACTAAAAAAGAGAGGCGTGTGCAATTTAAAAGCCTGGAAAAGTCTAAATTGTTTTTATAACCATGTGGACTAGAAATAAAATGGTGTTTGTAGCACAACACTACAGCAAATGGCTTGTTATGATTGTTACCACAACCCTAGTGAAAAGTATAGGGATGAAGGTGATGTTTTTATTTCCTTAAGGTACAAGAGAATACCAGCTAAAAATGATGTAAAAAATAGATTAGGCAAAAATCTAACATTTTGCTCGCAGATCTGCAGGCCTGCAAGTATAGTATCATATTCTCAAAAGCAGTCTCCTACTGATTTTCAGTTCAATTTTAAAACAACTTTGAAATATAATTTGAGGACCAAATACAAAATAAAATCTTAAATTTGATTGTGAAAGATTCTTAAATTAGAATCAGGGAGGCTTAACACAGTGGCTGTCTACATATGGAGGTCTGAAAATTCCTTGGCAATCTGTGGTTTTCTCAGCTGTTTATTCTTCTGGAACCTACCTCTGAGTTCCATCTTTAATGTACACAGAAGCTTGTTCTGCTCTGAGCAGATGAGACATTAAGAGATGGAAATCTGTACAGAGAATTACTCTATAACCCACTGAGTATCATCTAGGCTTAAGGCTTAAAGCACATATGCAAGAGCTGAGAAGCAGCAATTACTTATTTTCCAGCTTAGTGACATTCACGTCTTGTCTCTTGGCTACCCCATTTTAGGAACCTAATTTTTCTCAGTCATTTTTTAAAAGTCTAACTATGTAATTTACTTTGATTTTGTGTCCTTGAGCTTAAAAAATAGTTATTGCTTTCCTTGCTTTACAGTGTGTGTGTTTTACTTGTTAAATGTTATAGAAGAAGAGCAGCGACAAAAAGCTGGTGATTTTTAATTTCTGGATTACTTATAAATGCATATGACCTCTATACCCTTCAGATATTTGCAAAATACCAAATGAAGAAATATCAGACTTGTAATTTTCATGCAGTTACAGAATCTCTTGGGATTCTTGAGAAGTAAAACAACTTGGAAAGGAGACAAGTTAAAAAGTTGACAGTCTGTCTAAATGCTCACTTTACTAGATGGCACATCAGTGCTTAAATGCTTGGTGCTCTATTTAATTAGGATCAAGTGTATTTGGTGCAATAAAAAGGTTGTTGGTTTCAAATACGTGAAATAACTTCCGAGGCTGGAAGGCCAAAAGTGTAAAGAATATTTTGGTGTTTAATAAATATCTGTGATAATTTTTAAAATTTAGAACTTTGTATATGAGAAATGGAGATTAACAGTGAAATTATTATTACAAGGCATCTGTCCTTTTTAATTGATGGATACTTGACACAGTTAAAATGGAGAAAGTGTTTGCTGAGATATTATATAGCATAGCCTTTTAAGAAGAAAATTAATCTATTCAGAGATATGTTAAAAAATACAGCAATTAATAGCAGAGATTGGCTTCTGCTCATTTATTTGGAAGAATTGCAAGTCTTTAACAGATGTGCACTAGAGCAATCCATTGTTCAGAGCTGCTGTTGTCTGTCACATCAGGAAAAACTTCTCTGAGGTTGTGACCATGCTTTCATTCCCTTGTGGCCAAACGTACTTTTAGTAAACTGCACTCCTATGGGGTGTCACATAAGTTGTCAGAGTGGTGCCTGGGGAATCCTTGCACGGTACTCATTAGTAGTGACAGCTATTACTTTAATTCCTAGGGGAAAAAGTTTACCACAGTTAAAAACCTGCCATGTCTTTTACTTCATTTACATATAGGAGTGATCCAAAGAATGAGATCTATTGTTTTGAAATGGAATCAAGAACAAAAAACTATGAATAATAAAATGATAAACAAAGTTTCTTTGTTTCTTAGTGTTTCAAAGTGTTAATTATAATAATCCATGAATTCTCCCATAAAGATGTTCTACAATTTCTGGGATTTATCTGCGACCACCAATGCACTAGAACATGGATAAATCCACTTTAACACCTGTTGTTGTTTCTTCTTTTACTCTTTTTTTTCAACCTTTCTCTCTTCTAAAAATTTACAACACAGGGAGAAAAAAAATCTAAAATTTTTTCCAGTTGCACATCCTGGTAGTTGTTTCAAATTGGCAAACGTTTAGCTGCTCTTGCTGTTTCTTATAGTGGTGTACTCTTTTGGTATGAACAGAAGGAGTAGATGCAGCAGTTAATTCAGCAAATGAATTATTATGGACAGGAAGATTGCATACAGGTGGTAAACACAGTACCATTCATGGCAACTGTGACATAACTGGATTTATGACTTCTTATTTTGGTTTTTGTTCACAGTTGTAGTCAGTTCTTTGAAAAAAGGTGTTTGGGTAAGGAGTGATAGGAAACAGTGCAATTCAGTAGGGACATTATCTCAAGAGATGGACCTTCTTTCCTATGGAAGACTGCGAAGTTTATTGTAACTCAGGATCTCAATACCTGAAGCCATTAGTAGAGAACCCAAAGGCAGAAGAGACCTGACATCTTCCAGAAATCTGCATTAGATGTGGATCTGTGTATCCACTTTCTGAGTGATTATTTGCATTAAGTTGTACTGATTGCTTTGCTTAGTTTAACATTGCTTTTTAAATAATATAGTCTTTTAGAAAGTAAAATCCATATCCAGCTACTGAAGACTGATCATAAGTGAGGTATTTTTTGCTAAGATTCAGTTTAAATTATCTCTAAGAAAGTTGTTTCTTGTCCCTGAAATGAAAACTTCAAGACTGCATAAACTGCCGTTTGATTTATTCAAATGGGTATGGAGGATTTGCTTGCTGCAGGATAGTAGGACTATAGAACAATATTATTTATAACATTATACTTACCCTATTGTGCAAAAGGTATCAAAATTCTTTTGATAACCAGAATATTAAAGAGAGAAGAGGAGTTATTAGTTCTTTTGATGTGCTAACTGGACAAAATCAGTCCATATTTTACACTAAAGACACTGGCAGGAAGTCAACATAATCATGATGTATCTCAGTGGGCAGATTTTTGTAAAAGTAAAGAAACAAAATACCTTCCTGCATTACCTGAAGAGTAAATAATACTGCCTCTGGTTGGAATACTAATGTGAACCTATTGTGCATTTGATTGTGCAGGGTAAATATCTATACCTTACATCTCTTCTTTCATCATTCTCTTGCAGCTTCCATTGCATCAACTTGTAATGATCCTGGGACTCCACAGAATGGCACTAGATATGGAGACAGCAGGGAACCTGGAGACACCACCACCTTCCAGTGTGACCCGGGCTATCAGCTGCAAGGGCAGGCTAAAATTACGTGTGTGCAACTGAATAACAGGTTCTTTTGGCAACCTGATCCCCCCACATGCATAGGTATTAAGATGAGATGTTAGTCTCTGTTTAGGACTGATACAGATCAAATTTCTTGTTCAATTACTGGGCTTATGGTGCTCGTGCTGGAGTGATGATCTCTCAGAGCTCAGTTATTTTGTACTTACAGACAACCTCAGTCTTGTTCTCCTGATTAACAGTATTTTTTGGGTATGATTTTATTACTTTATTCTTAAACTCCATAAAAGTTTAAAAATTACAAAATCTAATAGAAATAAATAAACAGAAGTGGTGATTTGGATAAAAATATTCATGTTGAAATGGTTACATTAAAATGTTCTTCTACATAATAGTTTGGTTAGATAAACTAGGGATCCATTATTTATTCCCAAAATATTTTTATATATATAATATTTATATATATATTTCTGAGTTATCTTACAGACTAAGTACACATCATGTGCAGCACCTTGGAAGATGGATACTTATTGGTAAAAGTAGATGCAGAGGAGGGGATCCAAGAGACAATGCTGTTGAAAGAAATTAGATTATTTCCATAGCACCAGGAGAAGGTGGATACATAACACTAGATTGTGTAAAGGTTTCCCTGAGGTTCTTGCCAGTAGACAATAATTGCAGGCTTAGAAGTTTGCTGAATTGTATTTTTAAGGTCATTAATGTAGATTTTCTAGGAGTAATCAACATCTGCAATTTTTTTTCTGCTAGGCATAGTATTTTTTTAAATCCTTGTTATTTTGTTGCCTACTAATTTATAATTAAATGAAAACTTACTTTAGCAATGCTGAATTCCAGATAGAATATTACTGGAATAAACATGTTATTCCTTTCTATAAGGCATTTTGGACTGACACTTTCCAAACTAGCATATCCTTAATAACATATCCTTAAACAACTGCGGTCCCTCTGTTTCTCTGAAGTAAAACTATTGTGAAGGATTCAAGGACAGTATTTCTGACTCCATGTTATTTAACAGAATTGGAGAAGCCTGTGATCAGCATACTATCATCTGGATACCTTGTGTGCAGTGTACAAAGCAGTATGAAAATGCTTTCTAAATATATTGGGATCATTCACAAAGTAAATATCTAAAGAAAAAAGTTAAAATAATGTATATGGTATCTAAATTGAGAAGATTAATATTTTTATTTCAAATAGCAATTGTAATCACTCCATGTCTCTTTACAATCTAGTATAAAACCCCAATAAAACAAACCTAAAAGAAAGAAGGAAATAAGACAGAAAGAAAGGGAGAAAAAAATATATACATAATTACTGTTATTCTTCCATATACTCAAGGTGACTTTGAAGCAGAAAGCAGATTAAAGTAATCATTAGTGTAGACATGACAATAGTAGAAACCTTAAGACTTCTGTAAAACCATTATTTCTCATTTTAAAATGTTCATAAAGTCCTTTACTTTAGTATGCTGACTTATAAATGGAATGGCCTAAGAAGAAATCTCTTTAAAATATTTAATGTAAATTCCAAATCCTTAGTACCAACTGTTTTGCACTATCAATGTGTTTTTCTTAGTTTGTTTGACTTGGTGATGTAGATGCAGCCTGTCATGACTACTTTACTTTTTTGTTAGATGTACTTTTGTTAGACTTTGTGGATGTGATTATTATCTATGAGAGTAGGATTCTTTATCTGTTTAAAAGTTCAATTCATGGTAACAAAATAAATGTATTTGATTTTTGATTTGGGAAATATCTTTTAGAAAGTGAATCAAATTGGTTTCTGCAACATCTTTGGTCAATAGACACTGCAACCTGAGTCCTATTATTGAGCTTTCCCAGTTTTTAAAGTATCTTCAGTACATAAAACAATTTAAGCATTATAGAGACAAGATTAATACCAAAAATATACAGGAATTCCTATTTAACTTCTGATTTTTATTCCTTTAGAAAAATTTCTTCCTTTACCGCTTTTGCATATGAACAGAGATAACTTTTTTGGAGGAAAATTGAACATTTTTTGCAGATAGGAAGTGGGAAAGTTCTGTATTTAAAAAAAAAATATTAATTTTGGTAAATGTATAAGTAATTTTCTTCTACTTAAAAGCTAATATGTGCTTGTGAATTTAACGTGTGGCTATATTCCTATTTCTTTTTGCATTGTGACAGCTGCATGTGGTGGAAACCTGACAGGCCCAGCAGGAGTTATTCTATCGCCTAACTATCCACAGCCTTATCCTCCTGGGAAAGAGTGTGACTGGAGAATAAAAGTAAACCCTGACTTTGTCATTGCCTTGATATTCAAAAGGTACCATTTCTCTATGAATGCCTTTGTTTTAAAGGGTTTCAAATGTCAAATCTAAAAATGGCAATATTTATAATTCCTTAAAGCTTCTAATTAAATTCCCTGTCTATGTCCTGGAGCATATATCTAATATGTGCTATATCATTGATTCCAAATAATGTAAAAGAAAGATATACAGCCACATGGTACATTTGCTATCCAATATGTTCCTGAAAAACAAAGCTTTCTGTGACATATCAAATAAAAATCATTTAAAGACCATATTAGTTTGTAGAAGTTCTTGATTTAGGCTATTGTAACTAATAGTTGAGACTGAAAGAATGGTTGGAAATTCAAGATGTAAGTCAGTTCTTTCAGGTTTTTTAGAAATACAGCCTAAATATATTTTGCTTAAAATGCATAGATCAGAAAAAATATTGTTCTACTTAGTCAAGAGATGAAAGACACTGAGATAATATTGTTTCATAATTTTAATTATTTCCTCTATTTTCCATAATCAACCTATATGTGTTGCATTGATTTTTACAAGTTGAAGTTCATGCATATAGTCATATTCATGCATTCTGTTTGTCATTTCTAATTGAATCAGTTCTATATAATCATCTTGCTTGCTGTATCTGTGGATGCAAATGCAATTTTTTCATTTTTTGATACTGTGTTTTAAGTGTGATTTTTAAGGCTGAGAATGATAAAGTTGCTGTTGACTTCAGTGGAATGTTGATGAGTTGTGATTCTTTTAGGAGGAGATAGTGGTATGTTGAGAATTTTGCTGTATAATATTTGTACCCTTTCTGTGAAAAAAATAAACCAACATAATACCAAAACAACAACAGCAACCAAACAACTCCAAACTAAGACAAAATTTGATTTCTTTAATTACAGACTGAAGTTTATTTTCTAAAAGCTATTGATAGACACAAAATTAAAGAATGGAATCCTAATGTACTTGAAATTAGATAATAAAAAATGAAGTAATTCTCTTTTTCTGGTATTTTATCAAACAGCATTATAGAGAATAGTTCTCTACTAATTACACTCTTGAAGATGTCATGTGGTAGGTGTAGTAAGCAGTGTTTTTCTTTGGATTGCCTAAAAACTCAACTCAAATGCCCCATTTCAAATAAGATGAAAGAAACTTACAGTTACTCAGCATTCAGATTTGTTTGTGATTATTATTAGATTTGTTTGCGACTATTATTGCAGGGAGGATATTATGAGAAATATAATGGAATTTTCTGTTTATGCTATACTTCCAATAAATTTTCTAAATGGTTGCAGTCCAGTAATACTGACACTTTTCAGCAGCTGAAGTTAGACAGGCCTGGAGCTCTCTGGTTCTTCTCTTGCACCCCTCTTGTAAGTTGCAGTGACATTGGCCACCTTCCAGAGAGCAGGGACCTCTCCTGAAGTCACCTCACTTTCCTCTGAAAGACATTCCATTCATATTATCTTCATAATTTCTTTGTAAAACATATAAATGTCATAAAATATAGCATAACATAGATGGTTTAGTGAGAATTAATATTAATTCACATCAGTTTATCATGTCTGATATTATCTGGGTAAGAACAAAGACAAGTTCCAAGGTAATGGTCTATCCATGAAAGCATCTCATTTGTAAAATGATAAACATGTTTGTATTGGGTGGATTTAGTGTCATCCAGTTTAGCCACATAAAAGCAGGACTTTTAATTCAAGCAAATTTTTTGGATCATTCCTCTGGTCAGAGGCAGCCTTTCTGAATCATGATTCCACAGTCTTGAGAAAGGTGTTAAAGACAGGTGGAAGGATATTCATAATGGCTTTTGGAAAGCGTTAGGTGTTCATATCAATGACAAAAAGAACTCCACAGTGAATTTTTTTACTGTGAATCATGTTTAAAAAGACATTTATTTCTGGAGAAGAAAATGTGTTGGGCAGAAAATTGGCAACTACAGTCACAGTAATGTTTAACTCATTGAAAAAACCTGAAGACCTAATTATTTTTTCTCTTTATTTTCAGTTTCAATATGGAACCCAGTTATGATTTTCTACATATTTATGAAGGAGAAGATTCCAACAGTCCTCTAATTGGCAGTTTTCAAGGCTCACAGGCTCCTGAAAGAATAGAGAGCAGTGGTAACAGTCTGTTTCTGGCTTTTCGCAGTGATGCTTCTGTTGGAATGTCAGGATTTGCCATTGACTATAAAGGTACTGTTCTCATTGTAGTCTAAATAAAATGGAAAAAGTGTTTGTTACTTAGCAATTATTGAGACTCAAATCTGTTTCCTTCTTTATGTACTCATAACTGAACTGTCAAATACCTTTATGCATCAATATATGTTTTAAAAACTCTTTTCTTTAATATGTGAAGGAACACAGAAAACCTGTTTCATGAAATCTCTTTCACATAACTTATGCACATTTTCATCTTCCAGAAAAAAAATAAAATAGGTCGAAGATGCACATCAAAAGTAATATTCGGAAAAAAGTTTGACAATAGCAAAATTTTCTTTCCCAAGAATTTATACAAGAACTGTCTTACCCTGACTACTTCCTCCTTCTTGTCAATACATACCAATAAATTTTCCTTTCCACATTGTTTTCAACCCACAAATGCATTTTTAAATTATTATTTCTAGATAGTATTTGCTTTTTTTTTTTTTTTGCAGAAGAATGTCTCTTACTAGATAGAGACTTGGATATGCTGAGTGTTTTTTAAAGCCAGACAATCACTGAAGATGCTGGTTTCTTTTCCAGTCACAGATGTTGTCAGTGGCTTAATTATAATCTTTGCTGAGTTTTATCAAGCTGTTTTTCAGCAGCAGAAGTGCTGCCTCAGCTTCTTATTCTTGGCAATTGAAGCAAACCACATTAATATACATGTTAAAAATGAAGAACAAAAAGATCTAAGAAATACAGAAAAAATATACCTATAAAAGAAACAGGAGTGAAAAAGAAGTATAAAATAATTTTTATATTTAGTCTTCATCTGCCATCCAGCATAATGCATTATTCTCCATGTGTGCAAGGTTATTCTTCCCAAAGTAATTTTCATATTGCCATAGATGAAATATTAGAATATTTGTCCCCATCTAAAAAAAATATCCAAAATGGAAAACAATTTGTTCCAGGAAGTCTGCAAGGCCTGCAAGGAAAGAAAATGAGATGTTGAGCATAAGGAGATAAAGAGATAAAGATGGCGATTGAAAATTTGCATACACATTTTCACTGTGTCTATGTTTTGTTCTCAGCATAGTGTGATATGAGTTCCTCTATGCAACTGAGAGTTAGATGAAATTATAATGATATAAAAATAAAAGATACAAGAACAGAATACTGTATTTTAAAAAGGTATTGTACTCAACAGAGAGTATATTTTTGCCTAATAATTTTATATTTTTTGGATGTGTATTATTCAGTACTTGATATAAATTGTATAAAATTATAGAACAGTTTTGAGTTGGAAGGGACTTAAAGATCACCTAATTCCAACGCCCCTGCCATGGTAGAGACGCCTTCCTCTAGACTGTGTTGCTCAAAGCCCCATCCAGCCTGACCTTGAACACTTCCAGGGAGGTGACATCCCAAACTTCTCTGAGCAGCCTGTTCCAGTGCCTCACCACCCTCATGGTGAAGGATGCCTTCCTTATATTTTATCTAAACCCACCCTCTTTCAGTTTGAAGCCACTCTTCCTTGTCCTATCACAGCATTCCCTTGTGTTTACTGCCTCAGCCATTTCCATGTCCAGGGTAACCTGGGTAGCCAGGTCTCCCATTTCTTTCTGGAAAGGATTCACATTTTCCCTACTCTTCCTTTTGTCAAAAATATACATATAGAAGTGGTGAATTCTAGAGCTGGTCATTCTTCTTCTAAATACTAAATAGGAAACATTATTGGAGTAGTTCATCTTCAGCTTCATGATAATTTCCTCTTCCCGATAATCAATCTTGAGCAAACATCCATGATACATGATTCAACAAGAATAATATATTAATAAGCTGTTGAATAAATTAAACTGTCTGAAAAAAACCCACTGAGAATAGTTTGTTTCACTTTTTTTTTTTTTTAATTGAAAGTATATATAGATTTTCTGTAATTCATTTTAACAGAAAAGCCACGGGAAGCTTGTTTTGATCCTGGAAACATCATGAACGGTACAAGAATGGGAACAGACTTTAAGCTTGGTTCAACTATTACTTACCAGTGTGATTCTGGATATAAGATTATTGAACCTTCAACTATAACATGTGTAATTGGTGCAGATGGAAAGCCAGCTTGGAACAGAGCATTACCATCTTGTAATGGTATGTACTGTTTTCTTACCACTTCCCTTGTCTGCCCAGTTAATTCAACTTCTCATTGCTTAAGGCTATTTCCACTATTTCTACACATACATCTTGAGGAAAAAAAAAAAAAAAAGAGATAAAAAAATAAGAATTAAGATGAGTTTTGGACTATCCCTTAGTAAATAATATATTAAGTATTTTAAAATATCTTAAACTCTAGAATCAACACACATTCATATAATGATTGCACGGTTATCTGTAAGATTCTTTGCATACCCAGTATTATTTAGAATAGCTACCACAACCATCTCAATGCTTAATTGTCACCTTAGAATAAGAATTATAGTTACTGAGGCAGAAAATAAGAGTGACATCTCAGAACTGTGGCTAACTAATTTATCTTCTATTCCTTGTTTCAGTGTTTGTGTTGTGTATATACATATGTGGAACAATTTTAACAAATCAAAAAGTAGTTACATATATTAGTTAATAAAGTCCATAAAATACTAATTTATTTCTGTTGAAAAATAATCTTCACAATTTAATTCAAAATAATCTCCTTCAAAATTTTAGTTTTTAATTATAGAAAAACACAATTTAGAAAGAAATGTTTCTATAACTCCATAACTTTAGAGTTTGTTTTACATTAAGTGTGATACACTTTCATTGCAATAAAATGTGCATGACTTGAGAATTTCATGGGGTAAACAGACTTTGTAGCATAATTTCTGATATTCTCAAAGCAAGAAGAGAAGAAAAGAATGAAGATTTTAAATTCATGCCACGAACTAATTCCTTGTGATATTTGAGTTCACCTCAGCCACATAATCCTGTTCTGCCTACTGATAGATCAAACTTCTCATCATCTATCATTACATTGGATTTTTGAATAATTCATATGAGCAGCTAAGAGAAGACATGGATTTGTACTGCCTTTTTGTATAAGTCAGACTTGTGCAGATATTTCAAGCATGATTTTAAAGACCTGTTAGGGAGGAGCAAGAACAGATCTGCTCAGCAAGGGCTAAGAGCCAAGCATGTCCAAAGCACAGGCTCACTCACTAGGCAGAGCTCCACAGCACCTGAGCCAGGTCTGCAGAGCCAGGAGCTGGTTAAAGGGCCCTTTCACAGCCCCTCAGCAGTGACCCTGCTGTCACCTGGGCCACAGGTGCTCCTCTGAGTCAGTTTCCAGGAAGCTGTTAGGTTGTATGTACTCTGCTTTATGCAAGGTGCCCACAGCAGGGTAACATTGATTTATTTTGTGATTTATAGTGGGATGATGTCTTCATTGCTTAAAAGCTAATTATTGTGACCCTGCTATTTTAAAATAACCTTATTTATCCATTTATTTAGAAAATAATTTCATTATTGGTTTCTTGGGTAAGATAACTTCTTACAGCAATCTGTTATCCTGGTGAAAACTATTGTTTTTTATGAAATAATTTCTCACAATAAAAAGAACTGAATTGCATGTAACTAATTTAATACAAGACTTAGATTTTAATGAAGATTTTGATAGGAAGCCAGGATTTTCCAAAATGCGAGAAGAGTAACAGCAATACTTTGTTTTCAGTGTATAGAAATCTATTTACAAAATATCCAGCACAAGGAGGTATTGAGAACTTGAAAATAGCCCCTCCATCTGTCCCTTAATATGCCACATTTACAGCCTACACATGGAGGAACATGCAGTGCATGCACCGTTCATTGTTTTTCTCGTAATACAGACAGAACTACTGCTCATGTAAATGTTGATTTGTCTTGGGGATTTGAGCTCCGCTATTCTTAAATATGCCTTCTAACTTCTGTAGCTCTAAAAAGTTTCTCTCAACTTTCTGTTGCCTTTATTTTTTGCATATGTATGAAGCCAAAGATTTTTTGGTATGTATAACCTAATGTGCAATTTTCCTAATCATCTAGTAAGATATGAAAATAAAGCAATTCAAGCAATACTTTCACAAAGCAGAATTTTTGTCATTTTGTAGAGAAATATAAGCATATCTATGTATTCCTTGGTGCCATTTTTAATGCAATGCCATATATTTTCCTGACCTGTTTTTAACATGGATAGATATAAACAGATGTTTAAATGAAAACCCAACCTAAAGCCTGTGTTTACAGTATCTTTCACTTAAATAAATTGTATTTCCTGTTCTATGTGAGTACTTGTAGTCAAGTAAAACTTTCATGAATTCTAATTTTCAAGATGTTATAATTAAATTATGTCTTGAGAAAGAACACTAGATATTTCAGAACAGGTAAACCAAACAAAAGCAAAATCAGTAAAGTGTCATTTTGTGATCCTTAGATTTTTTTTTCAGATGTAACTGATATAGACAGCTCTAATTAATGTAACATGTTTCTCTGTATTTGTTTCCAGCACCGTGTGGAGGGCAGTATACTGGATCAGAGGGAGTGGTTTTATCACCAAATTATCCTCACAATTACACTGCTGGACAGACTTGCCATTACTCAATAACTGTCCCTAAAGAATTTGGTAAGAATTTCTTCTATTGATTTATTAATCATTATCATTGTCCTACATTGTCAATCATTATCACTGTCCATGTTTAAATGTCCTTTATTTGGAGTAATGACCTTAGGTTTACATTGTATTGCAAATTACTTATAAAACTAAATGTATTACTGACATGGAAAATGGTTCTAGGATTTTAACCTTTTACTTCTCCCTAGAGTAACCAACAGACTTCAGATAAGACATCTATCTTTGCTATCTAAGCATATCCTGAATACCTTCATTGTTTACATTATTCATCATCATAGGATAATCATTCATTCATGCTTCCTGCAGAGTAAAATCAGGTGTCAGGAAAAAAGCTCTAATATTCCTATTACTTTCTAACTTTTTGTCTTTCATGTTATGAAAAGGGTAAGATGAGTGGAATTACATTTGTTTAAGACATACAGTGGAAGCAATTCTTCATGAAAGTACCAGAAATGCTTGTGAAAAATCACAAAACTGATTATTCCAATGTGTCTAAATACTTGGAAAGAGTCTCTAAAACTCAAGCAATTGTATGTTTGGTGTAGTTTCCTGCAAAGCAGGTTTTTCCTAAGTCCAGACAAGATTCATTTTACTACTTATTTACCAAAAGGCTTAATTCACAACAACATAATGCATTTGGTACTTTTTGTGTACAATGAAACCTGTAAGGATGCAGCTGTAAACAAAATATAGATGGCTAGAATGACAAAATAATATTTTTATTGACTTGGTTTTATTTCATATTTCTATTGCTAGATGATATTTGACTTTGGGGAACTATTCGATATTTAGTGAGATGTAATATTAAATAATTTATTAATGTACTTTAAATCATGTACAGGTGAAGTGCATATTAAGTGTAGCAATATTTAAAAGCTGGTAACACACTGGTATTTTTTAATATTTGATCTGTTTTTATAGCATTCAGAGAAATTAAGTACTAATGGAAATTTAAATATTTGACAATTCAGTAAGTTTAAAAAAAATTCCTCAGATTAAAGCCAGGTAAACAACTAATCCTATGTGATAATAGATGATCCTTAATGGTTGCCATATTTGGCAATGTAATTTTGGTAGAAACCTTTCTGTTGGGATATTCCATTTTCTTATTTTCATAGGTACCTCAACAACAAGACTTGTTTGACTGGAGGTCACAGTTTTGGTGAAAGCATGATTTAATAAATTTGCTTTTAATTAAATTATGGAAATAGTGAAAACAAAAAAAAAATCCTTGCATGTAAATATAATGCAACTGTTTTATCACATTAGACAATTATATAAGTTGGAAAAGTTTGTACAGGAATGAATTAATAAATAAGACAAACAGAAATACATCCTTAAATTCAATTTTGAAAACTAAGTTCTTCTTTTATCTCCTCTTTTTTATTTTTTTTTCCTCTCTATCCTTTCTTTTTATTTTTTTTTTTTTTAATTTAGTTGTGTTTGGACAATTTGCCTATTTTCAGACAGCTTTGAATGATGTGGCAGAATTATTTGATGGAGAAAACTCTCAGGCTAGACTTCTTAGTTCTCTGTCTGGATCTCACTCAGGTAAATAATAAAGAAGTATACATCTCTTACACAGCTCCATATGGGAAAAATTAATCAGGAGAATGGTATAAATTTACTTGGGAAATAAAATTATTTAAACAGGAGGCTAAGGGAAGTGGAATACCCTTCTAAATCTTTGAATCAAGACATTATTCTGGAACATATTCTTAGGCAGGAACTGATCCTGGGGTGGGTGTAGAAAAAGTTGAATGAAGTTCTCAGATTGCAATGTAAGAGGGCAGATTGGATGGTATAATTCTCTTCTCTGCCCCTAAACCTTTTGAAATACACATCTACATATTCTGAATGGCTAATTTACACAAATTACTTGTATTTACAAAATGTATGCAAACATGCACTTAGACTAAAAGCAGGCCAGCTGTTGCATTCAGGTAACTACAGCAAAATGTTGACCCTGTGAAAACATAATTAAGCTTATATGGATTGCAACATGGTCAAATTTCCAATGTGTGCATATATAATGAATGTGTTCATCTTCAGTGATATGTAAGTATATTTTTTTATATTTCTGCAGCTATTAATGTGTTTTGTTAAGCATTTCTAGTAATTTGGAGAGTTTATATGTTGGCTTAATATTTTTGCACACAGGGCTATTTTTGGCTTCTTGGTTTTTACTTTGAATAATTGGATAAATACTTAGTAGGACAGAATGTAACATATCTATTTGATTTATAGTATTTAAACTTCTGGGGTTTTTTTATTACTTGTGGCATATCTGATTTTTATTGATTCAGGATAGGATTCTCCTACATGGAATCTCTAGTTGCAATAATATAAAATTAATCAATGTGAAAGACTTAGATACTTAGTTATAGATGATGTTTTAAATCATCATTCATTTCTGAAGAATTTCATAAAATTAGGGTTCATACAGTACAGAGAGAATAAAAACAGTAGTCATATGCAGTGGAATTGTTGTAGATCTAGTGCAATTTTGTCTATAGTGTTTCATTATTGAACTTTTGTAATGACTTATGACAAATATGCCAGGAATGGAGATAAAGTATATTAAATATTTTTATTAATCCTCAAATCAGAAATAAAATTTGCAATGCCATAAGAAAGTTAATAATGTAATATGGTTCACGTGCGACCACATATTTATTGAATCCACTACATAAAACAAGTCATGAGTTTGCTCTCTCTGTTTTAGTCTTGAAATGGTAAACATTCCATGGAGATTCCTGTGGCATTTCAAATACTTTCATTTGATTAATGTGTTTTGCAAGGCAAAACAGTCACAGAAAAGAGTTAACTAAAAAGTCTTCTAATAATTTTGGCCCCAAGCAGCAGTAGGATTCTTGTCATGTAGTTTCTTGGAGCTCTAGTTCCAGCTGCTGCAGTAAATTCCAGAAGGTTTCTCTTGTCTTTTTATTCTGGCAATGGCAAATTTAATTTTGTGCATTGTTATTTATGTTTTCTTTAGCTATAGAGGAAAACATGAAACTGTGTGTTTTAACAGCATATTTAATTATGCATTGAAGAGCTATAACCGTTGTTTCTGGTTTGTGTATTAATTTTCTGTTTCCACTTGTAGGAGAGACATTGCCTTTGGCTACATCTAATCAAATTCTTCTGCGATTCAGTGCTAAGAGCGGGGCATCAGCCAGGGGGTTTCACTTTGTTTACCAAGGTAAACATGTCTGCTTGTGGTGGAAGACACTGGTACCAATTTCCTGAACTGTATGATTTTTAATTCTGCATAAGCCTTAATGCATTGCTTTAAATGTGAGTGTAGTCTTAACCTTTTTCCAGAGATCAGGGACTTCTGCTGGCAGACTGGCTTTCTAACAGCACTTGTCTGTGTTTATCCTGTCTTGCCCCAGAGACTTGGGCATGTCTCAGTAGTTGCCAATCTGTTGCTCCCTTACTGCTGAGTGAGCTCAAGGGGTTTAGGAATGTGCTTAATTGTATTAGTCTTTCTCAGTATTCCCAGTTGATTTTTCAAGAGCTGTTGTTCAGGCTGCTAAGGATTCTGTCTTGAGGAGCTCGGAGAGAAAATTGCTGTGGCAGAGACCATCAATTTCAGTACTGAAGTGTGGGTGGGAGACTTGCTGGTCTGCTTCTGACCCAGCTGAACTTTGGGAGACATTTTGTGCATGTCTGCACACTGCAGCTGAAATGCAAGAATGTCACAGCATGGCCAAGTCTGTTAGCATTCTGCTGAGCGGCTGAGTACGCTTGGCTGATCCATGAGTCTTGAATGCAGCCTGGTGACACCGGGAGCATTGCTTACAGATTCACTGCCTGTAAGGGAACAAATGCAGTCCCAAAGGGACTGACTTCTGGGCAGCTCACTAGAGGTATTGCATACACACCCAGTAAGCTTAATGAGACACTCACTGCACATCTTTATGAAAGTGAAGCGTAAAAGTTCTGGTGTCCTAGTTTGACACAACAAATAAATTGAAAGAACTGTCTCACCTCAAGAATATTTCCACAGTTTAAAGAAGCTTGGTAGGACTGATTGTAAAGCCTTCTGACTCCTGTGTTTATAGAAAGATATCACCATGACTGCACATTCTCCCTTGGATATTGATACTGTTACACATCAAAAGTATCTTACATACACTTGCATTAAAACTTATCGAAAATTAACTGTAAAAGAGGTCTATAAACTTAGGAGTTAGAAAAGAGCTTTCAGCATTTGGATTCTTATCCATTTGCATATGAATGACATATTTCTGTCATTGTTAAGACTGAAGTGTTACTTTTTACTGCTTTTGAAGAATTCATAGCGATATAACCCCATGATTCTATTAGCTGTATATATACACACATAGAGTGCTATTGATCAGGGAGTTTCCAAGGGAGCACAATGCTATGCCTAATTTCAGACATTTATACTTTTATTAACTGTAAGAAATAGATTTTAACAAATAGGAGCAAAATGAGACAGAAAAATTCATTTTATTTGTCTCAGAAAAATCATGAAGCTATTTAAATGCCATGGGATTTTAATATATTTTAAAACATATCTTAAGAGCTTTACTAAATATAATTATATATATATGCATATATTGGTTAATGAGTTAGTGGTATTTAATAAACTCTATCTTTTTGAGATTTTTTTTCTTCTTACAAAGCATATGATCACACTTCCAATGACCATCTGCTTGCTAGCCTCTTAAATACTTTAGAAATGACATCCACTCTCACACTGAACACAGTAATCTGGTCTGCAAAGTCAATCATTTTATTTATTGCCCTCTATTCCAGGTTGACCTTCTTCCCTGTTCACTTTTCCACTGGGCTGATTTCAATTTTGTTTCACAGTGGTATGAAACATTTACTGAAAAATGGAGGATAATTACTATAGAAAATGGAATACCTTTCTGACACAGCTTGAGAAGTCTAGGTTGACAACACTATAGGTAAAAGCTAAAAGGAAGGCTCAAGGGAGAAAAAGCTATTGCTTGCCTTATTTCACATTCTTTCTGGTTTGAGCAACACACAGATAGGGGCTTTAGCTTCTGATTCAGTTTTAATGGCTTTTGTGATGCCACTTTCTCAAAAACTTTTTTTATCTGGATATGTCATCTATGACTTAATTTCTTTTCTCAGATGATCACATTTCCTTGTAATTAATGCAATAGGAAAAGAGTGTCTGTAATAAGAGACTAAATAGATATTGAGTCTTCCAAAATATTCGAATCAGGTATGTTGATATATGCTAAGAACAATCACGTGTAAGAAGACTGGGATTTTTTTCAGGCTTTCTTATGCTTGTCTTCCTGCTATGACATCACCTAAGAAACAAGAGCCTCTATTTTTTATAACTCAGGCTGCAGCAGTGCAAAGTTCCTTCCTTAAAAAGTAATTGCCTTCCTACAATCCAAATATTGATGGGGTTTTAATATTTATCTTCTTTACTTGTTACGCAATACATGAACTAGTTTATTAATATTAATATTTTAAAGAGAATTATTAAGAAAGTTAGTATATTAGGATGAAGAAGACAAGACAAAAATAAGAGTAAAAGAAGATTGTGGCTTTAACAATCAATTTGATCTAATTTGTGACAAAAATAAAATGCTCAGTCACACATTGTCTGCTAAATGTAATTAGAGAGCAGAACTAAGTCTGTTAGTATTACTTTTTATATGTGCTACCACAACACTTTATGTCCTGCTTTAAAACAGACATCCTGGAGAGGTGATTGATGCCCTGAGCCTGTCAGTGTTGAAGAGGTATTTGAAAAATGCCCTTAATAACATGTTTTAACTTGGTCAGTCCTGAATTGGAAAGGCAGTTGGATGATTGCTGTTGATCTCCTCCAACTGAAATAATCTTGGAGGCATTTCAGCTGAGCTGTCAGTTGTGTCACCTTTTAAAGAAACAGACCTTTTTTCCCTAACTTTTTATAGACATTAGAAACTATGCTAAGTTTTTGCATGAACCGTTTGAATCCTATTTTAAGCAGTGTGAGGAAGTAAGGAACTACCTTACTTTGTTGTTATCTATAGCTTGCATTGCATCTTTTCTTAAGGCAGTTCTTTTTAAAACCGAAGAGGGGAGGGAGGGGGAGAGGGGGATTAAAAAAATTGTGATTTTCTATCTTTAGCATTTCTTGTCTCACAGTAACCATTAACAGAGTATTAGTAAAACTCATGAAAAACTGAGCAAAATGTCAATTTTAAATGTCATTGAGTGTTTCTTGCTGGCAATAGAATAATTTGATACAACTGCAGCCATGGATGTTTCTGGCTGTCAGGGCTGATCTCAGTAAAATGTCAGCTTTTAGTCTGAAAAGGTATTTCTGGTATGTGAACTAATTCAAGAGTAAACTACTACTAAACTGCCCTTACAGTTGCTATCATGTCAGAGATAGCTTGCTCACAGGAAAATAACTTTCATAAGGGAATAATATAATGAAACCACATGATCTAGCATTCTGTGTTGAGAGGTGCTAAAAGGTCTAGTTACACAAAAAAAGTGTAGATTACTAGTGCATGTAAATAAATTTCCCAACTTATTACTCTTACTGTTACTGAAAGTTATAGGATGTTCTTAAATCTGACTTTAAAAGTGTCCTTTGCCTGCACATCTGTTGTAGGTATTCTCCAGATGTGGTTGCTAGGCAAGGGTTAGAGAAACAGGAAGGATTTTTTTTCTATAGTTTACTGTCTTTTAAAAATTTGAGTGAAAAAATACATAGGGAAATGTAGTATTCCCATAGGAAGCTGAGCAAGACCTTCTTTCACACAATGAATGGAAAGTACTCCAGGAGCAATGCTGAAATTTTCAGTCAGTTCATGTAGCCTCTAGGTAAGAGAGAAAAGCTTTGGACAAGTGAGAAGCTAAAAGTTTAACTAGCATGTGGCTGAGGTGGTGGCCTGTGTGGGAGGAGGCCTTGAGCCACCATGAGCCATTCACAAACAGCATCCTGTGGAGCTGCTATGAGCCACCTCTCACGTGCCTACATTCCCACTAGTCAGAGTTACGTGTGGTGCCTCAGAAATGTTTGAGAGTGACAACTGCTCTGGGGCAGAGGTGCTGCTGGAGATGCTGCTGGAGGGATTGTTGGAGGTGCTCTTGGAAAGAGGCACTCCCTGCTAAAGGCTTGTACTGCTAAAGGGGCTGTGGCCTGTGGAGCACACCTGCTGGAGGGAGAACACCCCAGAGGGCTTGGCAGCCTGTGAAAGTACTATTCTGCACTAGGGGACATCTTTGAGGGACTGTAGCCCATGGATGACCCATGCTAGAGGAAAAACATTCAGAAAGAGGGTGATATGGAAACCTGAAGAAGCAAAAAGGAGGAGAAAGATGAGTAAAATGCTAAATAGATTGTTTGAGGAGGTGAGGAAAAGCAAAAAGAAAGCATGTACTCCAACCTCCCGTGCTGCCTCTCATCTCATTGGTACAAAAAAGATGGACACAAGAAGTAGAGAAAAAGCAGGAGAAGACAGGTGTTTGAAGTTGAACCTGAGCCTGATGAGAATGAAGTAAAACTGTTTAATTAACTTGATTTATTTTTTGTGTCTTCTTTCTTTTTAGTTCCTGAATCAGTGATCAGAAGCTTGTGTAAAATTGGTAACAAATTAAACATAATTAAGTTTTAATTTACTGAATATAAACTGCTTTGTCCACAAGAATATACTGAGCCCTTTTCTGTCACATAATTGTGAATTATTTTTCTCATGACCAAAATGCCCATTTGAACAAGGAGGCCTGACCAAGGGATGGATAATGCTGAATTACATGTCAGAAGTTGCAGTGCCAAGCATATAGGCTGTTAGTCCAAATAAAATAGCAAAAAAGAGCAAGCTGGGTCAGCTGAATTGACCTGGCAGTCTGCATCTGACCTGCAGGTTAGCATCAGGAAGAACTGTGACTGTGAAATCCTTGAACTGTGGTTTCATCATTTTCCTTCCACAAGTGCAGAAGGGTTTCCTGATAGGGTTAGAACTGCATGCAGGAACAAGTTTCATAGAGCATCTGTGTGATACTGAGGTCCTGTTGAGAACTTAATGACAAATTCCTATTTATTTGAACAAAGGCAGGTGTATTAAATTTGCTGAAAGGTAAGTTGTTTGTTTAAACTGTGTAAGGTGTTTAAATATTTTTAAAAACATAATAAAATGGATTTGCTTTTGTTTTGCCATATTGTGCATTTACCCAGGAGTATGCTAGTTTACCTCTGACCGTTCTTTATATCCTGAGTACATTTTACAACTTTATGTAGCTTTCAAGGTTAAAATCTGCAACCAACCAACATACTAATTTAGAAGAAAAATACATATTACAATTTGTCTCATTTTTTTCTGACTAATCAATTCATTGCATATTATAAAAAAGAGAATGTATTTTTCTACTATTGATGGTAATAATTATTTCTGAATCTTTTTAGAAAAAGCTTTTCTCTACATTCAGTAATAATTGGGCAAGCCTAACTGTTATATATGGTAGCAATGCTTAAACTGGTAGAACATAATGTAACCATAAATGACAACTTTCATTGTTCTGCTAAAATGTGTTGCATGTTAAATGCTAGATTTAAGATAAAATTGATTTCAATTACTGTTTCAATTACTTGTTAGGAAATGTTAATTTTTAGAGCATTTACAAGTACTTAAAGCTTAATTATGATTCTGAATGGAGCAAATGACAGTATAAAAAATAGGATGAGTGTAAAGTTATCAATATTAAAATAAGTGTGTATAAGCTCTATACACCCTGTCTTTTACTTGGCGACCAGGGTAGCTGAGCAGGTGTGGTGGGGGTGTGTACAGTTGTGCCCATGAACAGATAGAAACTTTTTCATTCTTACAGGTCTGCAAAGGAATTTAAACATAATGCTGTAAAATAAAACTAAATAGAGCTATGATTCCGTTTACATTAGTGAGCCAGAAGCACCATGATTGGAAATCTTCCAGGAGTAAAGTGTAACACTCACCTTCTTTTTTTCTTTTCTCCTTCCTGGTGCCATTTTGTGTCATTTACTTAAGGACTAAATGGCAGACAATTTTTGTGGTGTTACTTATTCATATATAGATGCAGTG
The DNA here is from genome assembly GCF_047830755.1 of Zonotrichia albicollis. Taxonomy (NCBI): domain Eukaryota; kingdom Metazoa; phylum Chordata; class Aves; order Passeriformes; family Passerellidae; genus Zonotrichia; species Zonotrichia albicollis. The sequence goes on along the minus strand of NC_133821.1, from coordinate 97,060,992 downwards.
TCACTCTAAAACTAATTCTTGAACAAACAAAGCTGATGAAACAAAGCTTTTGAACATGCTGCTCACACAGAAAAATTTCATATATTTAATAAGATTATTTTTAATTTACCTTTATTTTATTATACTGTAAAACATAGATGATATTGCACACTGTCATTTCTATATAAATAGTTTGTTTTTAAATTAGCATTTACTAGCTAACTGCAAAATGATATGTAGTAAGAGCAAGTTCTATATATGAGCAACAGGCACAATAGCAGAAGTCAGTAGGCATAAAAAATGCCTGTTATCAAGAAGTGTTTATAAATAATGAAGCCAAAGGTAAAACTATCCCACAAACTTCTAATGAATGTTATTATTTTGCTCTTTATATATTGCTTGCAGTCTTTTAACTGTTCTTGTATCACATCAGATTTATGAATTCCCAGACATTACTGGTAAAAATAATTGTTGGTAAAAATAATTTTGTAAGTTATTATGCTTTCTGTATATCTGCTTAGCTACACCATAAAATTTTTCTGGGCTTCTAATGAGAAAGTTCTAGTGAGAAGCTAAAGGCTCCATATTTATTAAATGAAGTAGGAGGTAGATGTAGTATTCTGTCATTGAAGAGGCCCACAGAAACACCCAGTGATCTTCTCATGCCTGAAGCTGTGCATCCAAAGTCAAAATGTCTCTGAGCTGCCACAGCACTCATATGACTGTACACGGGCACAGCCCAAAACTGCATTCCAGCTAATAGCCATGAAAGCATTAGTCCATTCTTTGAGAATACAGAAGCAGAGCAAGTAACATGAATTAAGCTCTGTCCTATAAGAAACAATCAGCATTTTTACTAGCCTGGTTTTTTTATTATGACTGTCATTTGTGTTCATGACTTTATATTTTTCTCTCTGTACACAGCTGTTCCACGCACAAGTGATACACAGTGTAGCTCAGTTCCAGAGCCTAGGTATGGAAGGAGAATTGGCTCTGAGTTTTCAGCAGGCTCTGTTGTTCGGTTTGAGTGTAGTCCTGGCTATCTGCTACAAGGCTCAAAAGCCATCCGATGTCAGTCTGTACCAAATGCCTTAGCTCAGTGGAATGACACAGTACCGAGCTGTGTAGGTAAGCAATTACATTTACATTGTCTGTTCTGTCACATGTCTCTGAATTAGGATTCAGGAATTGTTTCAGAAAATAGTATTTAACCCATATATTCACTCTCCTTCGATTAATATCAGTCATGCCCAATTTAAAAGAGCAGTTTTCCATATCAAGAAATAATTGAGTACCAGCTGGCTCATAGGCAGTATATTGTTTCATATTATGACTTAGATTATATGAACAAGTGTGATGCACATTTTCTTGTACAGTCATTATTTTCATGACTTATCTATAGCTTGAAATAGAAGACAGAATTTAATTCTCCAGAAGTGTCTTTACCTGTTTCATAACACAGTGCTTGTGTATTTCTATCACACATAGGATAATGATTTCTTTTTTCAAGCAAAAGCATAGTGTGCATTGAATGATGATAGCATTTTTAATTATAACTAATTTTCTTTAGTCTGTCAATAGACCTGCGCTGAAATAATGTTTAGCACTAAAGTTTTTTTTTTAAACCTTGAAATATTTTTACCTTCTCCCTATTTGGATTTTTATTCAAAAGTTGCTATTCCTAGGAATTTATTCTAGCCTTAATTAGAGTGTTTTAAAAATAAATGCAGGTATCCTATTTTCTGCATATCCGTTTCGTGTGGTTTTTATTCTGTTTTTATGGGTTTTTTTGGTTTGTTTTTTTTTTGTTTGTTTTTTGGGGGTTTTGGGTGTTTGTTGTTGTTCTTTTTTCCTGAACTTTAAAGAACTAAATGTGTATACACTAAAAAATATTCAATGTTCTACACAACTTTATACACTAGATTCAATATTGGAACTATCTTGGGCTGTGGGTAAATTCACATGATTTCTGTCCATCATGATTGTGTTTAATGTTATGTCTTTGCAGTTTGTTGTTACTCTAAGTAAGATACAATAAGCCTCGGTTGTTGTGCTGTTCTAGGCTGTGCACATGCAAAATGAAGTTAATTTCTAAATTGTTTATTCGGGCAGGTTGTATCTTATGTGGGATATCATTGATATATTTTAGATAAGGTGCATTCTAAGTTCAGATGATTGCTTCATGTCTATGTGTTTATGCTACAAAAGCAGATTATTATAATTATCTTGATCTTAGTAAAATTATTATTACGTTTCTGTTCTCTAAAGTGGTTTAAGTTGTGTAATGATTTGTGCTAATACTTTCTTTCAGTGCCATGCAGTGGGAATTTTACTGAGCGCAGAGGTACTATTCTTTCACCAGGTTACCCTGAACCTTATGGTAACAGCTTGAATTGTGTGTGGAAAATCATAGTGACTGAGGGATCAGGTATTCAGGCAAGTCTGTATTCTGTCAAGCATGGAATATTAAGTACTTTGTTTGTTTATTTCTCTAAAAATTTCATAAATTTGTAATCCTATAATTGGGGAGTGGGGTACTTAAAATATTAGTGCTTCGGATTTCTCATTATTGTTTTTTGGTTAGCTTTATTTATGTTACTTTTTTTCACATAGGGGTATGAATGAGAAGTGATTAACAAGCAGTTTTCTGTTTTAATTGTGTAGTATATTGAAAGCAGGTCATGATCCTTCAATCTGATATGCAAATACCAACTCTTTCTATCTGCCAGGGTATTACTGAGTCCCTTGAGAGTGCTGCAGCTATCTTGATTATCTGCTCATTTACACTTTGAGTAATTATTCAAAATGATGCAACACATGTGCAAAATCCTTCTTACTTACCTCATGTCATATTTTCTAAGAGTTACCACAATGCAAAAAGTGAATATTGATTTTTCATTTACATTCCTTTCATTGATGTGTCTTTTGTTTGGATCTCTTATTTTTATTTTCTTTGCTACACGTTCTTTTTTCATTTTGCTGGTTTTAGAGCATTTAAAGATGCACATGGCTTGTTGGCCTAAAGAAGTTCTTTGGTCCTGTTTTATAGATCCAGGTCATCAGCTTTGCCACTGAACATAATTGGGACTCCCTTGAAATATATGATGGTGGAGATATGACAGCACCGCGTCTTGGGAGCTTTTCAGGTTAGGATATGCCGTGAATTAAAGATACAATTTTATATATAAATAAATAAATAAATAGATAAATAAATAAATAAATATATATATATATATATATATATGTATGTATGTGAGGGAACATGTCTTTACTTGCTCACACATATAGATAAGGAGTATATATTCATAATTTCTGATACCATTATGAATTGTTCTTTCTTTTGGGAGGAGACTTCAGGTGGCATAAGGATGTCAATAATCAGATTCAAAGAGATTTTCAGAAGAAAATAGGGCACTAAAATGTTTAACTTTGATTAGTGGAATTTGGTTGATAATACTTTCAAAAAAAATCCTTTCTTTTATCTTTCCTGCCCCTCACATATTAGACATTCTTGGATATAAATTGGTACTGACATTCAAGGAGCTTCCCTTGATGGCTTTGACTTAACTTATCCTTATTAGCCTGCCTTTCTCATGAAAAAGATGAAGCATTCAATCTTCATCTAAACTCCCCAGACCTCACAGAACAAACTGATTTAATACAACTGGAATATAAAAAAACCCCAGTAATTATTTGTATAAAATACATCAAGCACATATATTTTTTCTCTCTATATGAGACTTTTTAATAGAAAGAGTGTGTTCTGTAAAACAAACAGATCATGAATAATAACCCAGACTCATGATTACTGCTCGGATTGTGATGTAGCTAAAGCAGATGGATTTTTGCCTCTGGTGATTTCACAAAATTTTGAAGTATAGGTGCATACTAGATTAGTAAGGAAATAAAGAATCACCTGAAAAATTTACTGATTAACACAATGCCATAAGGTGTGGCATATCCCTTTGGTCAGTTAAGGGCAGCTGTCCTGGCTGTGTCCCCTCCCAGATTCTTGGCTACCCCCAGCCTCCTCACTTCTTAGATAGCTACACAGACTTTCACAATTTGAGTGTAATGTCTACCTCTGGAATGAGATGCATTACTCTTTGCTGCCATTGCTGATAGTTGAAAGGGATACAGTCTTCTGTAATAATACAATAATGGAATATTTAAGTATGAAGCCTATCAGTCCTTATTCCTTTATAAGCCTTTAGGCAAAACTTGTATGCTTTTACTGCCTCCTAGGAGAGCTGCCTATTTTCCAGAGTACAGATTCTCAATCAAAAGGTTAAGGCTGTAGGACTCCCAGTATCCTGCCATGGAATCCATCTACGCATGCATTAGATATCTACGCATCTCTAGCATGAAGTGTAGATACCTACTCTTAAGCTGTCATCAATGATATCGGCTCCTGCCCTTTAAGTAACATTTGTCTCTATTGATAGTAAAGGAAGTCCAAAACAATTAGGACACTACATCTGGTTACCACACTAAAACATATCTTCCATGCTTCATATTCCCAATCCCAGAAAAGGCAGAGGTTAGCAAGTGAACAATAGAATTCCAGTTAGATCATAGAATTATAAAATCATAGAACAATCCAGGCTGGAAAGGACTTCACAAGACCATGTAGTTCAACCTTTTGTAAGAAAGGAAACCTAGATGATATTATCCAGTACTCTGTCCAGTTGAATTTTCAAAACCTCCAGTGATGGAGACTCTACCATATCACCTGAGTGGTTGCTGCAGGGCGTGGTGATTCCCATGGTAAAAACATTCTTTCCAATGTTAAGATGAAACATTCCCCCGTGCATCTTGGACCTCTTGCCCCGTGTCTTATCCTTGCAGCTCCCAGTGAAGTGAGGAGCCCTTTAGGTACTGGAATACTGTGATAAGGTCCCCTCTGAGCCTTCTCTTCTACAGGAAAAAGAGACCAAACCCTTTTGTTCTGTTCTCACAGGGTAGGTTCTCCAGCCTTTTATCATCATTATGGTCCTCCTTTGGACATCTCCAGTCTGTCCTTGTCTTTCTTGCATTGTGAGAACCAGAATGGAACACAATACTCCACACACAGCCTGACAAAGTGCTGAGAGGAGCAGTATGATTGCTTCTCTATCTCTGCTAGTAATGCTGCTCTGGGTGCAGCTCAGGAACCTATTTGACTTCTTTGCTGCAGCAGTGCACTGCTGATTCATATTCAGCTTCTCCACTGCAACAGTCCCAGGTCCTTTCAGTTGCTCCCCAATTACACAAGTCCTAGCCTGTAGCAGGCTCTTTTGCTTATTCTAACAGGCCTGCAGGCCTTTGCACTTGTCTCTGTTAAAGTTCGTACCATTCTTACTAGTATACTCTTTCAGTCTCTCCAGGTCTCTCTGATATGTCAGCCCCTCCACTCAGTTCAGTGTCACCAGCAAACTTGGTGAGAGTGCTTTCAATCCTACCATGCAAATAATTTCTGAAGATATTGAAACTGTGTGGGGACCACTATCAGTCCCTGGGGTTTCCATTAGTGACAGATAGCCATCCTGAATGATTCCATTGAAAGAAGCAATTATGAGAATTAAAAACCAGCCTCATTTATTTCCCACAGTACAATAGGATCTGCCTTCTCATCTAAATGAATATCACCCTTTAAGAAATTAAAAGACTGGTGGTAAAGTTACCAGGTCCTAAACAAGAACAGAACTGCCAAGTGACTTTTGTTCATTAAAAAATGTAATAGTAATTGTGAGTTAACATCCTCATTGTTACAGGACACCTTAAACATCCTTAAATATATTTCAAATTCTTTATCAGTACTGTTGAGGAGTACAGGTGGTGCTGGTAGCTGTGTGAACAGCTGCAATTCAAGCTGCTCATGGAGCTCTGGGTGGTGCAGCCAGAGGTGAGAAGCCTTGAACCTTGTGCAGCAAAGGGCCTGGGGAAATGTAGTTCAGCCCGGTGAGAGGACACTCAAAGACATGGCAGGAACTGAGGAATAGGGAAGAAGATACTTTTGTGAGTGATGAGACTGTGAGGGTGAAAAAGCCCACAGGTTTCCTGGCTGGCATTCTCCCTGGAAGCATCAGCTGGAGCTGTTTCAGTGTAAGTGCACTGTGAATAAATGGCTTTATGGAATGAGATGTTTGAGAATCTGCTGCAGGAGACCCAGGGTGGAATCTGTGAGGAGGCCTGATCTGACTGTGAGGGTGAGGTGTGCAGGCAGTGAAACGGGGACTCATCAGATCACTGGAGCTGCCCTCTGGGAATGGGCTCTGGTCCCTGCTGTGAAGGTCTCTGGTGGTGGGAGTGTGACCAGCCTGTCTGGATGGTCAGACAGGGAGGTTTCCTTAACAGATACTAAGAATTGTCCTTCTTCCAGGGAGATGCTTCACTGTTTTCTGTACTCCAGGGTAATATTGTGTGATGTCATTGCTCTGTGCTGTCTGAATTTGGATACTTTGAGTCTCCGTGTCAAACAGTAAACACCTTCCTTAAAGACCAGCTTGTCATGTTTCAGCTCCTCCAGTTATATCAAGATTTTGCTTAATTCATTTTCACTTTTAGAAGTATTTACCAGTTCCTAGTTTAGATTGTAGACTTAGGAAGATAATTCTTTTCAGCATTTCTTAAGCCCAAATTTCAGACTTATACCTAGGCTGCTGACAGTTACTTTAGAAACAGAAAATGCCCCACAGGAAATGAGAATTTTTCTTATGCATCCACCATTGAAGTTTATTAGGTACTTGATACGGTCTTTGAGGGTAATCATAGAAAATTATGTAATTTTTAGCCTCAGTAAGTCTTCTGGCTTTAGACAGTAGAATATGAGTTACATGGTATCATGTGATAATAAAGTAATTGTTTGTCAGACTGAGCAATTCTAGTGGCAAAGAATGAATCCAGAGTTAGTGACAAGCTTGTGTAACACACAAAGCAAGCAATTTTATTATGGATATTTGAATTAGGAAAAGCTACATGTTATTGTGGGGTTTTATTTAATGTGTTGCACCAGTTTCTTCATCTTTGGTCATATCCTCACAATTAGCATAAGTGGTTGAAATGTTATTGTGGGAAGAAGGTGTGAAGTACACACAAAAAAATCTGGACTTCTTTGCTCTGTACTGCAGGTTTTATAGAAATGTGAGGAAACAGGAAAATGGTAGTTGAGCTTGTCATCATAACCATATCTTTTATTTATGTGATTTTTTAATCTTTAAATCTCTTTTTACACTGTCCAAGTCAATAAGGCTGCCTCTAAACATGATGGGATCTTGTTTGATTGTACTTACTCTTATTGCCTCTTATTGTTTGGCTTGTAATCAAACATTTCCTGCAACTTCAGGAGAAAAACAAGACAGAATACAGCAAAATATTTGATTCCCATGAAGAGAATGAGAAGAAAATAAGCCTGTCTGATTCAGTCCTGTTTATGTCTTTTCTATACAAAACTTGGATCAGCATGCTATAATTTATTCCATAACTTTTATTTTTCCAGGTACAACTGTGCCAGCATTGTTGAATAGCACCTCCAATCAACTTTACCTTCATTTCCACTCTGACATTAGTGTGGCAGCAGCTGGTTTTCATCTGGAATACAAAAGTAAGACTCTTAGTTTTTTGAAACTTACTCAGGAAAAGCATGCATATAGAAAGGGAAACAGATGTTTAACATTATTCGTTTTGCTTACTTGTTTGGGGTTTGTTTTTGGGTTTTTTTTTGTTTGGTTGGTTTTTTTCCTGAGTAGCAAGCCTTGTATAAGTGGTATCTAATAAACTGAAATTTAAAATGAAGTGACATTTGAAATTGATGGAAAACAGCTTTCACAAATTAGCATCACATAACAAATCAACCTGGGAATTCATAATAGCATTTTTTAAATGTGAGTTTTAATATTGATGTGGGTTTTCTTAACTTATTTCAGCTTAGTTCAGAAATTTAGATGACCAAAAAAAAAAAAGTAGAAGTGAATTTCCCTGCTTGAAAATGGATAAAACCAGAGAAGATATGTGTATGCCTTGTCATTATTTTCTTTCCTTCAAATTATTTTCTCTCAACAAATTGCTATAATTGCAAAAAACCAATATTTTAATCCCAGAGCAAGAAGACAACACAACACTTATCTTGGTAAATCATTGGCAGTATAAACAGAATAACCTAAGAATTTTCATGGCAAATTCTGCTATATATCAACTTTTTGAAGGTTTTCTGAGAAACTTCATTCTAAAATACGGAGCTGTGGAGTTATAAACATAGTGGATTACCTCCCATAATTATATTTAATTCAAACACTTTTGTATTATTACATCTCTCCAAAACTTAAAATAATATAGAATAATAGTTACACATAGCTAATGTGATTTTAATTGGAAGTAGATATTGCTAAGAATAGTCTACTATTAATAAAGTACAATTATGAATCGACTATCTGATGAGTGCTTCAATGAAGGTCACAAAGTAAATCCTTATAATTTTTGAACCATCCTCTCCTTTTTCAAAGGCTATTCAAGAATTTTCTTGAGAATGGAGTTAGCTTTTATATTTCATTGAGTCCAAGAATAATATCTAAAACTGGTAATGTTGTTTTCAATGTTTTGAACAAGTACACATAAGTAAATAAACATGGATGATTTTTAATAAGTTCTATTTAGGATTGAAATAGGAAATTGTAAAGAAAATATAAAGCTGAAAGAATTTGAAAGACTAGATTTTCAGCTCATAATGAATATTTGAATATGACTGTAGTCACAAGTTAGTCCTATGTTTTCATTTAATTCCCTGCACATTTCAAGTATTTCTATGCAAGTATGTTATATGACTTATTTTAAAACAATCAAAATTCTAGAGGCGATGTAGAATGCAAATAGGAATATTACCTCCGCAGGAATTTTTTAGAATCTACTATTTTGAGAAAGAGTTTTTTAGTTTGGTTGTTGTTTTTTTTTTGATCTGGGGACTCCTCCTCCACAGTTTTTCCTCCTCCAGTATTTCTCTTTAACCTACAGTGAGAGTATAATTCCATATGAAGCATAAATAAGTACACATTAATTCTAGAAAGTCATAGAATGAACATTTAACATTTTCATATTTTACTATATCAGTTTTATTTTCTCTGCAACTCAACTCCTGAAAAAAACCCTGTTCTGTTAACAAGTAAAATCACTTAGATTTATACTTTTGTTTGTCTCTTAATTGCCAATTTCCCCACTGTGCTCTGTTAAAGCACCAATTGGACTTCAGTGGTGCTAATATTTCAAGGCCAGTGTTTCTTAGAAGGGCACCTCAGTACAGGTCAAGGCAGTAATGTTGGGCATTCAGAGCTCTTTGTATTCTGACAGGAAATAAAAGAATTTGTTTCTTTTGTGGCTACATGGTCTCTTGCAGGGCTAGTAGGAGTACAGTACATCTCTCTGTGTGACTGAACGTAGAAACTGAGCAAGTTCCCACAGAAAGAATTTGCAGATTTACGTTGAGCAGTCACCTCTTCAGATCAAGAAAAAAGCAGAGAAGGAAATACTTTTCTCTGCAGATATTGCTAGTGTTTGATTATGAATTCTGAAGTTTCTGATTGTTTGGTCACCTAATATTTGAAGCAGCATCTGAAAAATAAATACCTTTGGTTCAGAAGGCAATCTAAAATTTGGAATAAAACATCATTTTGCTAAAGGGTTATGTTAATAAAGAAAACACAAAAATATCACCTGTATGGGAAAAAAACATTCAATGTGAAATGCTATGTTAGAACATCAGATACTTTCAATAAATGTAAAAAAAAAAAATTAAATAAGGAGAAATATATTAATAGGCATAGACTCATAGAATATGTTGAGTTATAAGGAACCCATTGGGATCATTGAATCCAACTCTTAGCCCTGCACACTTGCATTGTTTGTTTGTCCCTTGATTCTTTCTAGATAAAATGCTTTGTAGATGTAACTTTCAGGTATAATCAACTCTAAAAATGACATTAAGCTATTAAAAAGTTTCTGAAGGAAGGTTGTGAGGACAGTGAAGGGCATTGAGGGGGAGCTGTGTGAGGACGTGCTGAGGTCACTGGGTCTGTTCAGCCTGGAGGAGACTGAGGGGAGACCTCTCTCACTTACAGCTCCTTGTGAGGGGGAGAGGAGGGACAGACACTGATCTCTGTGGTGACAGTGACAGAACCAAGGGAATGGCCTGAAGTTGTGTCAGGGGACTTGTAGGTTGGATATCAGCAAAAAATTCTTCACCCAAAGGGTGTTTGGGCACTGGAATGCCTCCCCCGGGCAGTGGTCACAGCACCAAGCCTGACAGAGCTCAAGGAGCATTTGGAGAATTCTCTCAGTCACACAGTGTGACTCTTGGGATGTCCTGTGCAGAGCAAAGAGTAGGATTTGATGATCCTTTTGGGTCCCGCCCAAATAAGCATATTCTATGAGTCTGTGATATAATTACTTCTCTAGAGGAAAGACAGTTAGGAATTAGAGTGAAGACAATTAGTTTTCCTACTATAGATACTAACAGAAATATCAATTGACAATAAGAAGCTGTTCAGCACCTTGAGTCCAAATTTGAAATCCCAAACCTACATCAGCAGACTACAGCAGGGATAGAAGACATTAAGTGGACCTAGTGGTGTTTAATCCAGCCTTAAATTTTACATAAATTACAAATTAGAGTAATAGCTGAAACTGCTCTAAACTAACCATTACAGTATTCTGCAGAACCTTGATGCTCTTATATAAAAAGTCTTCATTACAGCATTAGAAAGTGAGACTTATTTAGGAACATTCCCTTCATCCCAGAAGAAATTCTAAGGAACAAGGTGCAACAGAGTGTCCTTAAGGCACTATTAAATTGTTTACCCACAATAAAAACTATGCCTCTACAACTTGCGTATCATATTTTAGAATAAATGGAGAAGTATTTCTATTTAGAAGATATTTCACCAGTGTAAATGCTATAAACATGCCTGAGTTTGGATCACTATGTAGGGAAAACTTTACTTCAGTAAGATATATTTAATTTGCTATCATTTGATCACCTACATTCTACACTGTATATTGTTTTGAAGTAAATTTATAGAAATTCGTAAATACTTTATCCAAGCTTCAGCCACTGATAAAAGCTTATTCAAATCGTAAATATTTCAAGATGATTCAAATGATTGAATAAGAATAGCTATATTTCTTGAAACATTTTCTTCCTTTTAACAATGTCTTTCTCTTGCCCTGTCCATTTGCAAGTTTTTTCTATGAATGTCTTTATTTTCATGGGAAGGATCTGGACAGTGTGCTCCTGCAAACCTAAATCTATGTCTAATCTAGGCAGTGCATAGGTTTCCTTTGTAGCCTTCAAGAGCACACAAGTGTTAAGGCAAATAATATAACTTTGTCATTTACTTTAGGATGTTTTTGTGTTAGACATTAAGAATGTAAAAGTTCATTTGCCCAAGTTAAGTGGTCTACTGGATTTGTATGCTATGGTCAGATTGATGACATAGATTTTTTTTTCCTTTGTTTCATTGTTATTTGGGTTTTGTTTTTTTATTTGTTTGGGTTTTGGTTTTGTTTTGTTTTTCAAGTCAGATACACAAACTCATATTAAAATAAATAATTGGTCAGTGCCTTAGAAAAATTTCCTTGTAGTCACAACAGAATTGTAAATATTGTTGAGGGCTACTATGTCATTTCCTGTTATTTCACAAGGGCTGCAGGTTTTTAAACTGGTTGCAGCAACCTGTGGTTAACAAAGCAGTAAAATATGCAACAGGTTACTGTGGAAAAGATGAGAATTAATCATTTAACTAATCCTTCATATGCATGTGCTAGAATCAATACCAAACATAATTATTTTCACTACCAACAGCAAGTCAAATCAAATAGTGTTTTGTTGCATTCCTAGTATGTACAACAGTAGGAAGAATAAATATCCCATTTATTTAATTACTTTTAATCTAATGAATGAAGGAATCAACTATACAAATTATTTCTTCTGGAAATGTGACTGTTTAATTCCACTGCATTTGTGACCACCAATCTTTTAAGCTGGGTCTTAAAACCTCATGTATTTATTCAGTGGTAGTTTAAATGTTTTCCTTAATATTCAAACAAATGAAAAAATAAAAAGTCTGGAAATAATTGCTTTTCTCCACATGCTGCTTGGTCTTCTCATTTAGAGTCAAGTTTGTTTTAGTAAAAACTGAATGTATGCTGAATATTGATATATAGGTTTAGGCCACCTTTTTAAATGCCTATAAGTATCTATCTATCTATCTATCTATCTATCTAATCTATCTCTCCAAATTAAGGGGTTAGAATTAGACTTTTCAGTAAAAATGTTCTTTTATGTAAACAATATTTTTATAGTGTCATCCAGCTCTACTAACCTGAATTAGGATATATGGCACAGGTCAGCATCACTCATTTTGTGAGCTTTTAGTTTACTGCTATACCAAGAGTATGGACTATGTATGAGAACATAATCTTACTTTTAACCAACATGTCCTTTTCTGAAGCCACTCTATCATGTCCTTTCAAGTGTTGAAGGCTCTTGGCAGCTGAAATAGAGAGCAATTGACTGTCTTTTGTAGTACTTCTCTATCATGAAGATATCTAATAATTTAAAATATAAAAATCACACTAGCAGAGAATAAAATATATCCTTCCAAGTAGCATATTATATTTCAGAGGTCCAGTTTAAGATCTTTCATGCAATTTGGATTTTAATGTAGCTCTTCAGTGCAAGTCTTTTCTGTTTCCCCATGTTAAGGCAGGTATGAATCATAAACATGCCATTTTTAATTTAGCAGGTCCTGATCCTGTCCATATATCTGTGCAACTTACTAGATGTTGACAAGAATGTGATCTCTCTGCAGTAACTCATTGAGATAAAGACATTTTCTAGGCTAGTGTCTGAAGCATGAAGTTTTGAAAGGGACAGCTTGGATTTTGATATACACCATCATCAAAATGGAAAGAGCAATTCACTCCAGCTTGATGTTTGTGATATAGTAAAGCATAATATGTTCTTGTTAGCTGCATAGTGTGGGAGGAATTGAAAAATGAAAGCTTGATGACTTTTGGTCCGACTGTCAAGACATTCTTGTGCTGTCCAGTTCTCAGCTTTCTAAAATGGACACTAATGGGCATTCACATTGTCAGATATGCCAGGAAGGATTTTCTTTCTGCCAGCAGTGGCAGTGATGTTTGGACAGAATTTGAGGTAATTGTAGGCATGGATATAATTATGTAAGTAAAGCATATTTGTCTTATGCCACAGCAGAGTCAAGAAAGTGTTTAGCAAACAGTAAGTGGAAGAAGGTCAGGGAGAGGGTTATCACTCTTGACATTGATGTGCTCTGTTTTGTACTGCATAGCAGAAGCTGAGCTCTGAAAAGTATGCACTTAAGAAATCCTTGCTCCTTTTTTGATTGCTTGGACTTGACATTTAACATGTTTTCCCTGTATTACTGACTGTTCACCTAAAACCTAGTTTAATAATGTATTTCCGAGTCTCTGAATATTTAAGATTCCAAGTTTGTCCTCAGATACCAGAATTTGTTTGCTTTCTCTCAAGCATTCTTTTGATGTTTGGACCTGTTCTAACTAAATTAATTTTCGAACTACACTGGGCAAGTATTATGGAATGGTTAGAATAACAGAGATTTGAGGATTCAAAGAATAGTGTTTGATTCTGCTTTCAACTTCCTCTTGCTTTTGGGGTAGTAACATTGCTTCTTAATATGAGGTATATCAAAAGAAGTCAAAATGTTTTATGACATTCTGATAAAATATTCTATAATTTGCATCATTTTTCAGACCAAAGAAGTAGTGTATACAAAATGTTTTGAAAAGTGTAAGAAGCTAGCAGGAAAAAAGTTTTTAACCTAATTATTAGAATCTGTTAAATATAAAAACACAGTATACCACAATTTCAGTTACATAGAAATTTAATTTGAAGGTTTTTGATTGATCATAGTCTGTTTAAATTCTATATGCTATTCAACCAATGATGGATATAACAAGCACATTATGAGTATTGCTATGCATCCACTGTTACAGCTGTTTCTGTAACTCAGAAAAAATATGTAAAAGTAACTTTATTCATACAGATCCAAGCCTGTCACTCTCAATATACAGGAATGCTGAGTTCCAAAATACAAATTTCTTGATGACAGGAAGTGAACCTCAAAGTTATATTCACAGAATTCAGCAAGTACATAGATATCTGTAAGCAATTTAGTCACTGCATCTTTGTTAGGTGCTTATTTATTTAAAAACAGTTATCTTGGAGCAGATCTTTTTAAATTTTATTTTCTATTCAAGAATAAGAAGGGTGAGAAAATGCAGAAATGAGCGTTGATTTTCTTCAGTTGCATCTGAACACTGGATTTGCAAATTAGTGAACAGCAGTCTGTATATGGTAATTTGAATTACTGAGATGAGGTATTACATTTCACTTCATGCTGAAACAGTTTGTGTGAATGCATATCACAGCTATTTAGTACCTATACTCAAACTTTCCAGATGCAAATACTTCTATGATATTGTGGAATACAGGCTGATTGACCAAAAGAATGATACTAGTTAACCTGCAGCAAAACCCAAACCATTGAAGTTAATGACAATATCTCCATGATTTTTTGGAACATTACAGTCCCACATAGTGACCACACATGAGATTCCTAGTGGCCATGGAAAGTCACCATAACATCATTTGAAAGTTGATTATATTGGAAGAATATAAAAATTTGTAAATTCTACGACAGAAATTTCTGAAAATCTTTAAAACACATTCATATATTTTCCTAAATTATAAATTCCGGAAGACAAAATAACTGCTTCATGGAGATCCCATTATTTGCAACTATTAAATTTTTCTTTATTTGAAAATTTGAAATTTTTTGTTTGATACTTCTTGCATAATTTGTTATGAAGCCTTTACTTCATACCTTGATGGTTTTTAATCAGAACTTGAATGGCTTGACAATACCTTCATTCCTGAAAAAAGTGAAATGTATTGAAACTCAAGGGCACAGGACTAACAAGGAACATTGAGGACCATAGAACTTAATTTCAGGAAAGAAAAAAAATGGCACAGCAATCACAATTTCTTGTCAAAGTATGAAAACTATTTCAGAATTCCTTGTGCTTTATCAGGAAAAATGTATTTACTCCAGCTAAAACTTGGAAAAGAGTGGAATTGTGTGAGATTTTTATTTGTGCATTTAATATTTGTAAGGCATTTATATTTGAGTGATGAAAAGTACATACATAATGGTTTATGCCATAAAGTTAAAACTATGTCTGTATGAAAATGTGTGATTAACATTACCTGTAAGAAAATTGTATTTCCCTAGAAAGGCTAGGGTCTCAGTGAATAATATCAGATATTGTTTCATGATGAACTAGCTGGAACAACAGACTAACATGTCACATATCAGAATACAGTCAGTATTGTCAAATAATGCAATTTCTGTACTAAACACACTCCAGTTGCACATGCTGTCACCAAACAGGTTAGATTTCATAGGAAGATATTGAGAGTAGTAGTCAGGGTTTTTTTTCCATGCAACTGAATTAAAGGATGCACAGGATCTCATTCAGCAAAGTATCATGTTTCTCTGCTCTTTACAGAATTTTGTGCTAATCAGTTCTCAAAATATCTTCTCACACATTATGGAAATTCCATTCTTGGCTTCTACAGATCATATTCTCATAAAACATAAAAAAAACAACATAATGATGTTTCAGGAGTAATTTTCTCAAATAAATATTTAATAATTAAAATTGTATTTAAGATTGATATTTGACTTCATAAAAGGTTTTTCACATGAAGCAAATGAGATTCTGTTGTCAGACCATGAACTTACAAATTGCTTCTTCTGGTCCTTGTGTTTGCAAGAAAAATCTTAAAAGCACAGAATTACTTAATCTACTCTCCCATTTGTCAACTGTCTTGTTCATTTGCAGTATTTTCACTTGGAAAAGTTGATATTAATTTTCAGTAGTGCTGACTAGCAAACTCCTTAGATAGCACACAAGACAAAACAATAACACACACTTGACAAAAAGCAGAATTTTATACTTTAGGTTGCCAAATTAGGTGAACAAATTTAGGAAATTACTAATAATGGAGAATCTTTGTTAAACTAATCTTTTGTTTTCTCACACCTGGCTTAAAAACAATTAAGAACAGACTATCCAGTGACACCTATGCAAAGACTGAGTTTTGGATTAAAGTACTAAATTTCAATGTCTAAATGTCTTTATAGTCCATGGAGTTGCCTAAAAATAAGGAACCACCAATAAATTCTGCTCATTTATTGTTGAAAAGAGAGTATATGCATAAAATGTATTCCATTTTTCTCTCTCCACTACCTTCACAAGGACAAAAAAGGACTAAAAAACCCCAGTAAAGCAAAATGAGCAAACAAATAAAACCTAGGATTTTTAACAAGCTAAAATCATAATACTGCTTTGGAGACTATAAAACTGTGTAGTGTGTCATAGCAATGTGACCTGGTAATTGGTCACAGTGTATAATCTTTGTGCTTCAGCCATACCACTCATATTCTGTAGAACAGTTGTGAAAATTTCTGTGTTTTAAGCAAAATTTCAGTTTATTGTTGAAATGAATTCTTAATGTTTTTTTAAATACCCATAATTCTGTGGAAATAATTCATTAAGGCAGAGAATATCAGTGAAGACCTGCTCTCCACTTATCTATGTTTTTTTCAATCTTTGCCTTTACTTTTTCCAGCTGTAGGTCTTGCTGCCTGTCCAGAACCAGTAATTCCTAGCAATGGGATCAAATCAGGAGATAGATATATGGTGAATGATGTTTTGTCATTTCATTGTGAGCCAGGATATACATTACAGGTATTTCTTTCTTTCTTTTTTGCTTTGAATAATACACTGTGGAATGATTGCCGGGAATAAAATGCCAAGAGACTGGTCAAAAACATATTCTAATGAAGAGTCTGTCGTGTGTACATAGAGATGATTTAGGTAGAGCCTATGTGAGTGCTCCCAAATTATAAAGCTACAAATGTGTGGCATTTCTGTCCCTCAGTAAATCTGGGCTGGGAAATTTTGTCTTAGATCATCAACATATCATTGAGCAGTAACAGCCATCAAAATGGACAGTGAAATAACATGGCGAAAATGTTTTCTCTAGAAAATTTTTATAGTACTACACTATAGAGTGCTATGTTTCTTCCTTTTGCGGGATTTATTTGTCTAGGCTGCTATATAATTGCTTCTCATATAATTGCCAAGACATGTTTGTTTAGTTCCTCATTGCTGTGATCCTGGTCGCTCCTTCTGAGCTGTTATGACTGAAATACATTTATGTAAACATCTGATTTATGGCTAAGCTTATGACAGTGATTTGATAGGAAATAAGTGAAAAAACTAAGCCTATACTAATGGTTTCCTATGGAGATGGGAAATGATCTCCATATAACACAATTAATTTAATATAAAAGCCAGCCATCTAATCTCAATCAGCTGTTTAGATTTTTATTGTGACACTAGAGATAATCAGCCTTACTCCTCCAAGTACTGATTCATACTAAGGTTTCATGTTAGAACAGGAACTTTACTCTTAAAGTATCATTCTTCATCAGTAATATCAAAAGGTTAACACAGGTATCAAACTTGAAACTGCTTAGATTTGTTGGGATGACCTCTACTTGTATTGCCCATCATATTGCAGACTCTTTTATCCCTACCTTTTTCAACTTTTACAAATATCCAAATCTTGCACATTGAAAAAGGGCATCATTATTTGTTTTTTTATTACATGGATTAGAAATGGATACATGCTCAAGAGACAGCATCATCAAATATTCTGTCTATACTTAAAATAGTACTGGTGAAACACTGATGTGGAGTGATAACAGTAGGATAGGAATACTTCAGAAGTGATTGGAATAAGTACTGGAAAACTTCTGAAGATACACATTGTTAGCCCTGGCTTGATGTTTTGGATCTACTCTTACTTACAAAAACAATCAGAATGCAAGTTCATAAATACGGTATTATTATAAAATAATGATACATTTTTGAAGAAGAGAGCTGCACACAACAAAACTCTCATCTGTATTAAAGCTAAATTTCAATACACTGTGTATATCACTAACACAAAACCATATAATGTCTTTTGTCTGTGGGCAGCTCTTATCTGTAGCCCTCTCATATGACTAACTGGACTTTTTCTATATATTTACAGGGATTCTATTATGAAATACTTTCTTAAAATTTCATAGCATGTTGTTCCTTAACTGTATATATTCCAACTATAAACCTCTTTTTCAATACATCTAAAATTTTAATACTAGCTGTGGAAGCTGACATATGTAAAACCTAGTTTTATGAGCTTGTTCAAAGTGTAAAACAAAGATCTTCAATATCCAAATTCAGTAGAAAATAGTTTGAATATTTTCAAAATATTGATAAAAATTGCTATGCTGTATGGACTCTGCTGTAAGAAAGTGCATATGTATCTATACATATAGCATGTTAGTCAGACAGGACAAGTAAAATAGGATCCAAATTAAAGAGAAATAATAATGAAAATAGTGTTCAATGAGGCACAGTATGTTTTCTATTCAACAAATACAGACCAGCATAACTTTTAATAATATTTTTTTTCTCTTTAGCTGTGAATTTATCCTCAATCTTTAGAGAACATATTCACAGCTAGCAATAACAATCAGCTGTGGATTAGTTTATAATTGAGACTTACCAGAAAAGTCATAGAGCTCAAACTACTACCTGGAGATGCATGAGAAACATAATTGCTAGCTGTAGGATTAAGTGTCTCCCCACAGGAGGGAACTTTAAAAGACTGAAATCAGAGTGTGCTCTTGTTGGAAAGAGGCTTGAAGCTAGAGGAATCATTTAATTGTATTTTTCAAAAGATCCTTTATAGGCTATTTAATGTTTTTCCTGACTGTGCTACTTAAATTCCATCTTCCCCCTTAACTCACATCAGAGACATGCAATCACAGAAAACTAGAAAAAGAGAATAAAATAAAATAATGCAGTCTTGGAAGACTAGAAAGAGGAAGTGAAACAGGGAATATTGCATTAATTAAATTATTCAAAACTTCATCCATTTTGCAAGTAACTAAGATGACACAGTAAGTGCATGCACTTATTTTCCTTTAGAAATGTAGCTTTTAAGAAAAATATTTTTATTGAATTACCAATTTGGAGTGTTTTTAGAAGAAAAAGACTAATGTATTTTTCATTATTTTAGTGAAAACTGATCCCTTTTTCCTTCCAAGTAATTTTCTGTATGTGTTTCAGTTTGGCTTTCAGAACGTGATTGCCCAAATATACTTAACTAAATGATTAATTAGAGGAGTTTTATTCCATGCAGTTCTATATGAACTTTATTTAAGGTAGAGTGTAAACATTACAAATGGTGTGGAAGAAATGTCATCAAATGGATTTTCTTTTACTGCAGTTTACCTATTCATTCTTTTTCTTATTTCTATGAGATTATGATTGCTATGGACAAATAATATTTAAATAAATCTTCACATTACATTGATAAAATGTTCTGCCTTACAAAATTTTATACTCATAATACACCTGATCAAAATAAGCTCAGGATATTAAGTGACTAGCACGAGTTTTTATATTCAAATGATCAAAACAGAAATTAAACCCTGTTCTCAGTCCTGTGTCTCAATCTTTGTATCAGTTGCTCTCACTCCTGCCAGTTTATTCAGCTTTTGAGCTTCAGCAGCAGAATGCATAACCTGAGTATCTCAAAGGACAGAATTGACAAAAACAAGACTTTTTCTGCTACTAATAGTTTGAACTGTTCCTAGGGAAAACAAAGATGGGAGCATTTTGATCCTAGGCATTCCCCCTGAGGTATGTGGGACTAGACTGTGCAAGCTACAGCCATGCCTTGATTTACTTCCTGCCATCACATAAGTCTGCTTGGTTCCTGTGATTTTTTTTTTTTTAGACAGAGTAAATGAAATGTGACAGCTATATAAAGAGGCACTTGTATTTCTACAGCTGTCTGCCAAGATGTTGCATGAATGCAGTGGGTCGTGTTGTGAGGCCATGTGAGGGGTCAAGGCCTGCTGCTATTTGTTGATGGCAGTCTTGGCATGGTCCACATTGAACATCTGTAGTAAGTAGATGAGGAACAAATTCCTCTCCGTGTCTGTAGTAATCACGCAGAGCAATGGTTGATTCACTACAGGTTGCAGCATAAAACTCAACCACTATGCTTGCACTGCAGATGGAACACACTGGAATTGAAACAGGCAGTGAACTAATCAGATGAGAGCACGTAGTTGCTTCTACTTTTAAGAAATTTTCAAGATACCAGAGGAAAGATGTTTTAGAACATTTATCCAAGAGAAAAATAAGAACATAAAACCTTAACTATTTGAAAATAGATTTTTATTTAAGCAATTATTATGTAGTTGGCTGAAATAAGAACATATATTAATTAGATTATCAAGGAGGTCCTGTGTAGCTCTGTCTCTCAGGAAAGTCCCATAAATGAGTATCTGTAATCTGATATTTTGCCCTTTCCAAACAGGGCCGTTCTCATATTTCTTGTATGCCAGGAACAGTTCGACGCTGGAACTATCCATCTCCTCTCTGCATTGGTATGGAAACCCGTTTTCAGTTTTCTGACCATCAGTCACAAGAAACTCCTGACCTTGTCATGCCCATTGTTCCTCAACTTAATTCTGCTTCATTCAAAACTTTTTTGAATTTCCATTTGTATCTATGAAATACGGGAAAAAAAAGATAATGTTTTGTCTATAAATGGTTAAATGCTATTTTTAAAAAATATTGTGAGAGTGGGCAAAGGAGGAAACCCATATGTTAACCATTGTTTCGCTTTTCCTGAATAATCTGCTTTGAATCAGACTGAATCTTCCTCATGGCATTAAGAGATTCCTTTTGCAGCATGCTCAAATTGGAAAACTTAGGCAGTTCATGCAGAGCACCTAGAAGATTTTCTAAAGAAGCAGGCAGTGGAGAGCAGCTTGAAGCCAAGCCTTCAGGAGTGGTGGAACGAAAAGAAATTTCAGGGATCCAGAAAAGACTGGCTCTTTTCCTCTGAGAAAGTTGTTAAATTATGCTGAGTTGAAAAGTAAAGCTAAATAGCATTTTCCTCTTAGTTCATTTAGACCTTAGCCAAACAGATTTGAGTTTTCTGTGTATAGAAAATAATCATCTGCAGTTCTTTTTCTTGATTAAACAAAAGTTAAGAGAGTCGAGATTCTGCAGTATTTTGGTATGCTTATTTCAAGAAAAAACAGGAAGTGAGGAGTGAGAAGCATATGTCCTTCATAATGTACTGTCACTTTAGCTTTGAAATACATTCTTCAGTGAATGCTTTTAATTTGAATAATCATCGAAAGCTGTTCCTCTTAGTTTCATATCTAAGAGGAATTCAGAATATTGGTATGACACTGTACAACACTAATGTGGAAGAGATTCCTTGTCAAGTTGAGCCCATGCATTATTTTGTATTGCCAACTTCTACAGAAGGATTCAAGTTTGATTGATACGAAGGTAGTGCATTTCTTTCCAATCAGTTTTAGAAATGGAAAATGTATTCAAGGATGGGTGGTTTGGGTTTTGGACACTTCTGTTGCTTCTTTTCTTTTCATGATAATCTTATGTTTCACTTTGCATAATAAATATAGTTCTTTCTTGAAAACATTGAGCTTAAAACATAACTCTCCTTCTCTCACCTCTAACACTAAAAATATTGATTTTTATAGAATGCAAGCCAAAATCAGTGTGATTATTACAACAGACAGTATCACAGTATCACAACTGTGTTATCAGATCATGTGTCAATGTAATGCCTGACTGGAGACTCACAGGCCTTATCCTCAAATAATAAATATAAAATTGCAATATTCTTATTTGATTTCTTGAAGTTATTCTTGCTTCATATTAGTGTCCTAGCATATGTGTAAACTTAGCCACTTTATTGCAGGATGCTTCATGTATTTATGTCTTAGCTTTTTATCATTCTAAATGATGCAAATGCGTTTTCAATTTCCAAATATATGAATTTGCTGAATAGAAGCATAACAATAGAAAGCAAAGAATTATTCTGTTATGCAGCAAGTCTATTTTCTTTCTGAATTAAAGTAAAAATTGTGATAAGGTTTGTTTTCCTTGCTTGTTTTTAAATGCAAGTGTTATATTGGTTATATTAATATATTTTTTGCTGCATCATGATTTGGGATCATAATTCAGTTTAATTCCAAATTCGTTTATCTGATTGTGAAACATATCTCAACATAGCACCAGACCTGGTCTATATGTGCAACTACACACTCGTAGTTATATTACACTGAACATATCACCTTAAGTAAAGATTTTGCTCTAAATTGCATCCTTTTTTTTTTCCTCCTTCATGAGGAGTGTTTTGACTATGATAAATTTTACTGCTTTTGGGTCATGGGAACTAAATGAAAACTCCATTTTGAATTAAGCATATTTCAAATACTGAGAAATAATATTAATAAAAAATATTGTGATTTTCTTTTTGTTTTTAATAGCTAAATGTGGTGGAACACTGACAAATATGGCTGGGGTGATCCTGAGCCCAGGTTTTCCTGGAAATTACCCTAGTAACTTAGATTGTACATGGAAAATTTTATTGCCTATTGGATATGGTAAGTAAACTTACATTGGATGATCAATTATTTGAAATCATGAGATTTAAATATATATATATATATATATAATATTAATATAAATATTTTACTTCCAATATGAAGTAGATTTTATCCAGTGGATGTATTGTGAACCTTTACATAATTATTTGCTATATTTGAAATGAAAATGGTTGGCAATTTTAAAATGTGTCTTTGCCAGAGCAACTTGTTATTAACTCAGCCTGTCTCAAAAACTGATTTCAAAGTAAATGAGATCTCTGGAATGAAGATATATCAGATGAAATAAATATTTTGACTTCTAAATTAAATAACGGTCTTTCGTTCTCCAAGTGACTTTTAAAATAGTTTTTTATATTCTATAAAAATAGAAAAAACCTGACTTCTAGAACTATGAATTTGGTTAAAAGCACTCTCAAACTGTATTCCAAATCCTAGATTATAGTTACCAACTAAGAATAGTTTAACACACTAAAACTATTGTAATACATAAATATATTCTCAAATAACTAATGACTATCCTGAAAAGGTAATCATTGATAATAAGGAATCTATAAGTTCATGTACAAAACACAATCTTCTATCATTATCAGAACTGAAAGAGGAATAAGTTTTCTTGCTGTGAAACTTCATGTCCCATACTGTAAATTCAATGCCAATGCTCAATAAGAAAAATAATTTTAAAAAATCATTACTAAATTTACTCTCCCTGTTCGAGGAAATGAGTTTATTTTCCATATTCTCCTTTTGAAATCATAAGAGGGATTTTTGTAGTGAGATGTACTACTTTCATAGTATTTTACTAAGTTAATCTGTAAAAAATACTTTGCTGCTGTTTAGAATAGTGCTCTTTATCAGTGAACACCTGGTAAAACTGATCCATCATAATTATGGATAGCCTTAGTAGCCTTAGATATCCTTGCAGATGTAGGAGAACCACAGGCAGTACACCCTTCACTAGTATGGACATTCTCCGGCTACATTTGTGGGAAATATAAATTATAAGCAATGTCATCCTAATTAGGTAATTACAATGCTGCCTTTGAAAAATAGTCCTTCACATGTCTCAGAGTTACTCTTTTTCTGTAAGCTTTTCCATGTAGAAAATGTTTCATTAATTAATTGCACAGGAGCATCTTTTATCCTGTTATTACTTCTCTCACATTTCTGAAGGCCTCTGGTGATGTTAATTCTATAAATAGAAAAGACAATAGTTTTTTTTTAGTATGGGTTTTAACACATACAAGGTATTTATAGCACAGATCTATCATTGCCTTTAAAAATACTACAAAGAATGTTTTTTACCACCAAATTCCATCAGTGATATTTTTCCCCAAGTATTTGTCACAGAATTCACATATAATATCTTTATATCTGGTTTAAAAATTGTACTTGATGTGATCTTTCCCAAACTACTTCCACTTGGATATTATTTTAATTAGAAGTATAAGCTTGTCTACTGAAAAGCTATTTGTTTACATATATCCTATTGTTTCAAAAAAAACCTGTGTGCTTAAACAAATAACAATAAAATTGTGGGAGCTAAATGTGCCCCAAATACAGTGCTCTCTTCATGACATGAAAATATATGTCATGTAAAAGAAGACACTACTAAAATCCAAATATTTTAAAATAGAAAATATATATTTTTCAAGTGAGTTGTTGTGATTTTAAAATGATCTTTTGTCGCTGTGAATTAATAACCATTTATAAAAACAATTACCTCAGCTTGGAATTTTCATTATTCAGAGTACATTCAAGTGAGAGAGGAAGTGCTGTTGAGATTCAAGCAGAAAGTAATATATTTATAGTTTGACCAGATAATTATTTATTCTCTGTAGTTATCAGGTTTATTCCATGTAATTTTATATAAGAAATTGCTTAGTGTAGAAAAATTCTTCTGTGACATGTCAAATTGACATTTAAAAATTGTATAAACTTGGATTTAAGGCTTGAGGGGACACATACAGTGTGTTCTCTAATTAAAATTAGCACATTTGAAGCTGCTTTAGGAAGTGTTTTTTTTTTTTAATTATCTTTAGATCTACTTTTACACTTTTAAAACACAAACCTGTTCTATACTGAATATATACAACTATACATAAAAATTCCTTCTCAGAAATTAAATTAGAATTCAATTTTAAAGGTTCTCCATGGCTCATCAGAGAATAATTCATAACAGTAGATTACTTTTATTCAAATACATAAACAATGTTTGGGCTCTATGCAAGTATGTCGGATTTGATTACCTGCTTGTCACTTTCGCAATTTAGATATAATATTAAGTAGCTGCTCAATTCTTTATCAATTCTATGGTGCTGACATCCAGTCTCTGTTGGGAATCGCTAGCTCCTGATATTGAAGTCAAGATGTTTCCGGGCTGCTTGATGCCCTAACTCATCTCAGATCCTGAGGGCATTGCAAAATTAGTGACTCCATTCAAGTTAGACTAGCCATCTCAAACTTCATACAGAGATGGCTGATATTATGACTCTGATATGTTTGCTGTGTACCTCTCTATTGATGGTGCTGTGTAAAGTGTTGTTATTCAGCAGCTGAAATATTTCTTTTCATAATTCTCACTTTGCGCAGGTCAGAGAAGGCACTAGAATAAAATATCCCATACTTTAACAAGTGTTCCATAAAACCCACTTTATTTGGTAGCTTATTTAATTTCACGTGTAGAAAAAAACCCTCTTTTTTATACCATTGATTCAATCTTAAACCAAAGAGGTGAAGAAATCAGCTATAAACAAGACTGAGTACATTACCCCGGTAATCTATTACTCTGGTAATTAATCTATAATGTTCTCTTGTGCAATGAAGAATACGTCTCTACTGCTAAGTAAGAATGTCAAGCACAGTTAAGGCATTGACTGTTTTCACACTCCTTTGCTGGCTCATTCAGTAATTCTGTTTTATTATGTTACAGCTGCTTCTTCATAGTCTACCAAGCAAAGTTAGGCCCAAAAAGTGCAGTTGCAAGTTACTTGGCGCTAGGTCTCCAAACCAGGGATTCATCCCTCATTTTTGTTTTGATATGATACAAACACATGGTTTAAGACTGGATTTCTTGTCCTTAGTCCAGAGGAAGTAGTGCCAAAACTGCAAAACAGCTCTTCCCATGAGAGTTTGCTTTTACTTCCAACTGTTCCGCATGTTTTGAATACTGAAAAGCCTTGTTCAAGCACCGATTCCTGGAGAGGGTCTGTGGTAAATTGTCTGAAGTTCCTGTTTCCAATCTGGAGTTCAGTGCATCTTATAAGGCTGTATATGAGGTAAAATGGCTCCAAAGACATGCTGGGCCAAGTTAGAGGGAAAAGGAGACAAATAAAGGTGGCCCAGAGCAGGAAAAATGAGGTAGAGTAGATAACTGGAACTAGGTAGGTAAACTTCCTCAGAAAATTTTCTCTGTACATAACCTAGCTGATCCTGAGCCTCTGGGAGAGGCCTTGTGCAGCTACAGGGATGCACTTGGGATGGCAGAGTCTCAGCCATACCATGGTACAGCAGGATTTGTGATTTGCCCCTCCCATGAGTCTTTCTGTTGATTGGTTTAGAAATATGAAAAATCCCTATGTTGACTTTTTGACTTTATGGCTTACATTAATTTGTCCCTTCATGTGTGATTATAATATTTATGGGTAACCAAAAAAATTAGAAACTCCAACTCTTTTAATTCTTAGCAGCTATTTCTTTAACTCAAGCATCCCACTTTAAATAGTAACTGAAGAATAAATATAGTAACAACTATTATAATTTTATTTTTATTTGCATGCTTTACTATTAAGCAACATGAGTTATAAAGCTTTTCTTCCTTTCTCAATGCTACAGGTGCACACATTCAGTTTCTGAATTTCTCCACCGAAGCAAATCATGATTTCCTTGAAATTCAGAATGGGCCTCACCACACCAGTTCTATGATTGGCCAGTTTAGTGGAATGGAACTCCCATCTCCCTTGCTAAGTACCACTCATGAAACACTTGTCCATTTTTATAGTGATCATTCGGAAAACAGGCAAGGATTTAAGCTGACTTACCAAGGTAAGGATGAATTAGCACAATGGTTTTTATATGTTTTGTATATATTACATAGCATTTTAAAATCTGTAGATTGTTTAATAAATAGGTTGGAATTTTTAAAATTTAAATTATCTTGAGTTGGAATCTTTGTTCTATTGATGTAAAAGCCTGAGAAGAAAGTGATGTTATTTGCCAAAGGTCACACACGATAAGATGACAACCCTTTCCATTCTACTAAGTTATACTGTTACCAATTCATGCTTCTAGTATTCACTGTCTTGTTTTCCCATTTATATAATCTTTCTATGACTAATGTAACAGTAATTAATTTTAAATATTCAGGTGAAAAGTTTTATAATTCACTATTTTATGTATTTGCACTCTAGACTCCAGTGAAAATTACCAGGAAATGAAAAAGCATCAGATAATACATTTTATATCCATTTTCAAACACATATAATCAGCATTTGAAAATGTGAACTTTTTTGTGGTCATTTACTGTTTTGCTTTATCTTCATTGTTTGTTGCTTGTTTTTTTCCCACTAGTGACAAAACATCATTAGTTTGTGCATATTTTTGGACTGTTAAAATAGTCTTACAGTCAAAAGTTGAGCACTATTACAGGAGCTGAACAGTTTAACATAATGGAATGGCTGGTTTAATTTTTGGATATCTGTGAGGGAGTTAATGCTACCTTATTCTAGGATTTTAATTTGGGTAACTTAATTATGTGTTGGGTGCTTACAGTATTGGGCAGTTAAACACCACATAACCACTTGCTCACCTCCTACCCACCCCAGTGGGATTGGGGAAGAAGAAAGGAATACTAAAAGCAAGAGATCTTGGAGACCAAGATAAAAAACATTGTTTAACTGGTGAAGGATAAGGTGAAGAAGAGAGGAAGAAAATAAAAGTGATGCAAAGGCAACAATTCTCCACCTCCCACAGGCAGACTGATGCCCTGCCAAAGATGCCTTATGTCTCTAGTCCCACTCTTTTCTCTTTAGTTGCTGAACATGATTTTATGTGGTATGGACAATCTCTTGTTAGTTCAGGTCATCTCCCTTGTCGTGTCCTCACCCACCCTATTGTACATTCCCAATTTATTTACTGGCAGAGCATAGTGGGGAACAGAGATGGCCTTGATGCTATTCAGCAAAAGCCAGAACATTCCTGTGTTATCAGTATTCTTTTGGCCACAAACCAAAGATACAGCACCACATGAGGTTCTATGAAGACAGTGAACTCTGTAACTTCCAGGTCCAGTATAGCATTTATTTACATACACACACACATATAGATTTATACCTCGATCATATCTATGGAGTCAATGGACAGCAAGGAAGATTCTGAACACCTGAATTAGTCTGATGCTCATAAAGTATGCCCACAAAGTAAATCATGACTCTCTGCCATCTGTAGAATTTTTTCTGTTACATAGTCTTACAAGTATGGAATATTTTCAAATCACACCCACCTAGTCTTAGTTTCCTTCTGAGCAGTTAAAAATAATTGTGATTGTCAAGTTATAGAAATGACATAAAAGTACAATACAAAGCCATGTAATATATTTTCCAGTACTCTTTGTTCTGGTTCTATTTAGTGTATTTTTCCTTGCCACAACAAGCTCTTCCTTACTTTTCTGCCCTGAAACTTGTAGTTAAACATACGTTGTTTGTAGACTGTACATGTTCTTCCAGAGGCAGTGTTGCAGCTTACACAACAAGTGCATAGTTTTATTACTCTTTTCTTCTATTCTTCCCTTTCTCGCTTAGTCCAGTAGGATTGTTTGGTCTCCTCTGAAATAAATGGGAATGTGATGAAGACATGATATAATAGGAACTGCTATTTTTTTTTGTTCATTCTAACCATCTCTTGTTAAAATCAGTTGCTTTGTGGATAATTTGCATGCTTTTTACTTCTCCCACTTGCTACTTGTCACCTGTCAACAAAACTATGATCATGAGTGCCTCAATGACAGTGTAAAATTTTATCCTATTATGTAAACATTGGAAAAGCAATTCACTTAAATCCAGAGCAAGGTATTATGGAATATTGCATTTTTGCATTACGTGGGCCTTATAATAAAATATTTTTTAAATTATGAAGATTGTGTTAGCAGTTTTCTCAAAATAAAGAAAATGTCAAAAAAGTATTGTTCATTGAAATTCAGAAACTTGTAGTAGTATTTTCCAAGTACTTATAGAAAAAATCCAGAAAAAGTATTAAATTCTCAGCAATAGTAATAATTTGATAAGACTTTTCATTGCTAAGTTATGAGTCTAATAGTTATAGTAGTAGAACAAAAAAAAAACCAAGAAAGAGATACAGTTAAATTAAGTGATATTTCTGCCATTCTAATTTCAGATAAAAAAATATAGGTAGCAATTATCTCATTTCACAAAAAGTGTAGGTGTGGTTATATTTGCACTACCAAATGCATATGAATTCATCCAGTTGTATGCTTCCCATCAGTAAAATGCAAAACAATTTCTTCTGTAAAGACAACTCATGCATTTTATTTTTATGTATTACTCCTTACCTATAGAGACAGTATTTTAGTGTATGTACATGTGTCTGTATGAATATATATGTTTATATTAAAAATGTATGGGTTTAAAACATTTTAAAAAACCTGAAAATATAATCCACTTCAATTAAAAAAAAAAAAATCAACTGCTGAAAAAAGAAAAGAGTTATTCTGAAAGACATTTATGATTTTGGGGTTTTTTTTCCTAATGTGGAAAGTTGGTAAGTTGGTTGTGTTTGATTTTTAAGTGATTAGGAGATAACAGCTAAGCTTACTCTATTGAATTTTTAATTTACTTGTGTTCTGTTTTCTACAAACAGATATGGGACTTTTCTTCTTTAAAAATTAATTGTCTTGCATGTGCTTACTTTTCTTCATGAAGCAGCAACTCTGTTGCCTCTGAGATCACAGATTACACTAGTTATTTCTACTGAGAAGATCTAGCAATTCTATGGTCATCATATATTATAACTTCATATCATTAAACTAAAATAACTTGCTCAGCATTATTTAGAACATATAGGGAATTATTGAACACCCAATTAGATATCCATAATCTATGAACTTTGGAAAGTATTGTTTCAGTGTATTCCCTATTCTTCTCCTCCCTTCTGTAAGAAAATGCCAGTGGTTCACAAATGAGCAATTTTATTGCTTGCTTTATTTTGTATCATACAAAGCGTATGTTGCTTTTCATAACTGACTTTCTTTTTCCTGTTCCACATTTGTTGCCCTTGATACTTAGCTATCTTTTCTGAAGGATTATCTCTGGATTTTCCTACTCTTTCTAGTATTATATTTCTCAATTACTCTCTCTTCCTCTTAGACTATCTGCAAAAAACTTGAATTGAAAAATAATTCTTCATTACTCCAATGTTATTCTTTTCCTTCTCCTTTCTTCCCTATTAAAAGTGTTGTTTTCCTTTCAGTAAATCAAATGTCATACAAATCATAGCCTGATTTCTTTGGATGATGGAATTTAGCATTGTTTTATTGTCTGGCTGTCACCCTTCTGAGTATACATTTGTTATGTAAGTTTGATACCATTGGCCAATTTCAGTCAAATCACACAGTTCTGAAATAAAGCCCTTTTTGAGAAGAAAGATGCAGCATTAATCCATAGATACCAATTCAGTTTGGCTTGCTGTCTACCAAGTCAGAATATTCTTTGTCTCAACTCAATTTAATATGCAATGTCTTCCCTAACTGCTATTCATGGTATATAAATGTGGGAGCGAAATAAAATGTGAGAGATTGGTGTGGGTGTCACATTCAAAATCTTCTTATGGGCAAAAGGAGTACTGTTATATATGGAAAACTAAGAGTTTATTTTTAGTCCAGTTGATGCTCACACAGTTAGGTTGTCCACTTTTGTCATTTCTATAAATAAATTTGCACAGCAAAGCAAATGGAGCTGAGCTCCTGACATCTTTATACATTTAACCAGGTGTTTTTGTTCAGACTGCTTCTAATTTATCTCATTTTAGGATGTCCTAATATACTATAATTGGGGGAAAAAAGTAAAAAGTTTTATAAACAAAAAAAAGCATTACTTTTCTAATAGTGAAATTAATTTAATTTACCCTTAAAAAAAGAAGAGTAGAAAAAAATAATCCATAGTTACAGTCACATTTGCCAAATCCATTCTTCTTCATGAATTTGTTGCATATTAGTGAATGTGTTACATATCAGGAGTGCCCACAAACTTGCATAGCTTAATTCTAATCTAATGCGTTGTATTTAAATTACACTAAAAGGGATTTATGATTAAATTCCGGGTTTTTACCATATGGTACTATACTCAGTTCAATTCAAGGACTGATTTTTTTAAGTGGAAATAATTGCCTTTTCTGCTAACCAGAATACAATAGGCAGTGGCACTGAGGTAGCGCACTATTTTTGCTAGGTAAATACCTTTTTTGTAGATACCAATCTAAAAATAGAGAGAGGTGGGTGAATATGTTTATTTAATCAAGCTTGCATGCTATAAAAAAAAGAAGTTTTCTAGAGATCTTAGCATTTTTTGAAGGATTAGGTTTTTTGATAATCCCTCATCTCAAGGGAAAGCAAAGAATATGAACATTGTAGAGTGAATTATGAAACTAATAATGCTATTTCTCAGCTTTTCTACTGATTTTCTGAAGGCAGAAAAATGGTTATGAGATTGAATCTTAATATAGCTTGGGATTGTACTCTGAACCCATTATTTTTGTGAAGAAGAAAAGTGAATGCACACTGAGAACTGTAAAATATTTTCTATCCATATATGTAGGGATCTAGTGCTGGTCCTTGAGCCCATGAATTCTCACAGCACAGGATTTGAAAATATAACCTAAATCACTTAGGTACTGTGTATTTCTGAATGCATTAAAAAAGCTTTGTCTCCTTAGCAGAACCCAGGGGAAATTACAGCTCTCAGTACCATTGCTGATCAGATTCTTATTGGTTTATGCTCTGGTATTTTCATGTTCTCTTTTCCCTTCAGCTTTGCAATTGCAATGCATTGGGAATGGTGGGCATTCCATTGAATTAAAGATGGATTGCTAAATTTCTGTGTGTTGTGGAACCTTTTGTTTCACTTGCAGCAAAAAGGAAGTTCACAGGGATTGCCTGTTGAATTACTGAAAAAAATTAGAATTTTTTTTCAGGATAATGAAAGGACATTCAAAGTCCTGATTCTTTAAAGAGCAACATTTAAGTTTAATTACATTTTTCTACTGTTGAAATAAGTGTTGTAGTGTTTAGTTAGAAAAAAATAAGTATTGAGAATGACTGCTTTTTGTTATGAGTGTTGCAGTTTTGCCACCTGTGTAAAACAGCAGAGAGGAAACAACCACAAATACTTAAAAGAGCATTTCTATATATCATTTGACTGGTGATCTTGAGATTCTGAGACCCCCATACATGTCAAATCTCGATGCCTGAGATATAAACAGTCTCTGTACAATAGACCTGAGAAGAACAGTCACAGAAGTCTGATTGGCAAGCTGTTATGCCAGGTCAGAAGAAATAAATAGCTTTTATGGCCTTTGAGGGATTCATAACAGAATTCAGTGCACAGAAGAACACAGTCTAATGGTTCATAAGGCATATTTGTGGGTTTTAATTCCTGTCTATATTAATGTTACCTCAGCTTTTAATATTTATGGAACATCTTTTTTTTTTTTTTCCCACATAACTTTCCCTTTAGGACTAGAGCTTCTTTAAGGGAATCAGAATAAATTTTTGACTTGTATTATTTTTTCTGTGGAAGTCCTAGTTCCTATTATTGGAACTGTAAGACTATTTTCAGTCTGCTCTGAATTTCAATATAAGATAAAGATGAACATCAAATAAGAATCTTACTCTCATGTATTTGAGAGTTTGAGGAATATGTTCCAGAAAATACACAGAAAAATGTCCTAATTGCCATCCCTTTCTTCCCCAAACACTCATGCACACACAAAACGTGATTTAAACATGTTAAATCTGATGGCCTTTAACTGGAAAAAAAAAAAATGATGGAGCTTCTGAGTCTTATGAATCATGGAATGAAAAAGGGATTGTTGAAAAGTTACTGTATTTTTAAAATGGTTTCAAATTATGTCCTAAGGCAGGAATGCTAAAGGAAAGAAAACACAATTTTTTGAGGGCCTTGTAACAAATTATTTTCTAAATCATTAATTATGTTTCGTGATTCTAGCCCTGAGTCACGGCATCTGTAAAGATGATGCTGTTTGGTGCCTACAACAATAAACTGAGCTTCCAGATTGCCAGGCCTATCCTGTGCTCCAGCAGTCTGCATCCTGGGCTTCCATAAAAGGAGGCATGGCCATCAAGGGGGTGATTCTCTCCCTCTGTTTTGCTCTCTTGAGACTCCACCTGGAGCTCTGCTTTCAGCTCTGGTGCTTCCAGCGCGAGAGGCACGGCTCTGTTAGAGTTGGTGCAGAGGGAGACTACAAAGTAAACAGCAGGCTGGAGCACATCTGTGAAGGAAGGCTGAGAGAGTTGGGGTTCAGCCCAAAGAAGAAGGTTTCAGGAAGTCCTTGTTGTGGCCTTTCAGTGTTTAAGAGGGTCTTTTTAAAAATAAGAGAAGAGACCTTTTACCAAGGTCTTTAGTTAGAAGGGTCAGCAATTTTAAATCAAAATATAGTAGATCTAGATTGGACATAAGGATCATAAAATGAAGGTGGTGAGACACTGAAACAAGAAAAGCTGTGAATCTCTGATGATCTTCAGTTAGATGGAACATCTTCAGTTTAGATGGCACTTTTAGCAACCTGATCTACTGAAATATGTCTATGCCCATGACAGGGAAGTTGGAACTAGATCCACTTTAAAGTTTCTTTCCAAAAAAACTTGTGGCTTCAAAAAACTTCCAAAAAACAGTCTAGTCTGAGAAGTGGATATTTTTTATTGAGTCAGTAGTTTTCCATATCATAATACGGGAGGAATGTTCAATAAGCCTAAATGAAGGTTTTAAGTGAGTTAATTGTGAGCTTTCCTAGCATTTTAGTGATTGCATGCTCAATTCCCTGCTGATACAATTTTTCTGAAAAGCAATTTTTTCCATGTTTAAGTGTTACAGAGGTGTGTGGCGCTTGGAAAGCCAATAAGTCACCCTAGTGCTTATGTAAGATGGCAAATACATTTGAACCATAACAACAAGGCAACGGAGAATCAATTAAATTTCTTTTGTGATTTACAATCTTTTCTTATCAGTGGAAAATATACTGAGCAAATAAATGGCAAATGGCTATATGGGATAATTTTAAAATTCAAGTACTTGACTGCTGTCAGTATTGGAATTAAATCTTTTCCTCAGATCCTTTACATTTTATTTCAGGCTCTCACTAGTTTTTGTCTGCAGTCAAATGGAATCTCAGTAAAGCTCAGTAGCAAACAAATCTTTGGCCATGACACTCATAGAAAGAGTTTTCTATTGCAAGGTGTGACATCAGGATATGTTGTCAGTATTTGTCAGTCTTGACTACTGAATAATGAATTGCTCTGTTAAATCAGGTGTTATTGCATATATCAAAAGAGCAAAGAAGAATATAATTAATATTTATGTCAAAACTATAAAACATTTCCTGAATGACCTATAAATCATAATATCATAGTCACATGGATCCCCTGACCAATAATTTATGAGTCATCTATATAATTTATACCAGAAAATACAAGCAGAGTATGTTAAAATTTTATATCTTATTTTCTGAAATAACAAATAGCAAAACAAATAGTTTTACTCTGCTCATATGCAAGTTCTTTCACCCCTAACTGACTGACCTTCAAAGTTACGGTGATCTGCTTTTGGCACAGGTTCTCCTCTTACAAAAACAAATACCAGAACAAACCCCCAAAATTTCTGTATGTGTTTAGTTTTCCTTATGTACAACAGGCGAAAAGCATATGCATTCCTCAATAAAGAGTAGCTAGAATTTTAAAAGGTAGGCTTTGTTTTGTTTTGTTTTGTTTTTTTTTTAATTTACAATCCAAATGACAGTAGGGGATGCTGTTAACAAATCTATGAGGCTGATAGGATTTATCCAAGTGACATCAAAGAGCTGTCTGATGTAATTGAAAAACCTCTCTCAATTTTAGAGCAGTCTTGGGAGTGTGGAGAGGTGCCAGCTGACTTGAAGCTGGTCAACATTGTACCAGTTTTCAAGAAAGGCAAGAAGGAGGATCCAAGAAACTACAGGCCTGTCACTCTCATTTCAGTGCCTGGTAAACTTATGAGGAACCTAATTCTGGAAGTACTGAAAAACACAAGACAGCGCAATCATTGGTCATAGCTAGCACAACTTCACGAGAGGAAAATCTTGCTTATGAAACCTGGTTTTCTTTTTATGACAAAACAACCCACTTAGTGAAACACAGGAAGTCAGTTTATGTGAACTTGGATTTCAGGAAAGCTCTTGATACTGTTTCTTACAGGATCTTTGTGGTCAAAATGTCCAGCACACAGCTGGATAAACACATCTCATGATGAGTGAGCAACTGGCTCATGCTTTGGGCACAAAGGGTGACAGTAACTGGGGTGACATCACACTGGGGACCTGGCACTAGTGGGGTCCCACTGGGCTCCATCTTAGGCCCTGTGCCCTCCCACATCTTTGTAGGTGACCTGGAGGCAGGACTGGAAGAGATACTAAGAAAGCTGGCAGATAAAATAAAACTTGAAAGAGTGCTGACTCCCTTGAAGGCACAGAGGCCCTGCAGAAAAACCTCAGCAAATTAAAGGTTGGGCAATCACCAACCATAGGAAGTTCAATGAGGGAAAGTGCTGGATTTTTTCACCTGGAATGAACCAAC
Organism: Zonotrichia albicollis; assembly: GCF_047830755.1. Classification (NCBI taxonomy): domain Eukaryota; kingdom Metazoa; phylum Chordata; class Aves; order Passeriformes; family Passerellidae; genus Zonotrichia; species Zonotrichia albicollis. Next base: position 97,025,511 of record NC_133821.1, on the reverse strand, counting down.
TCTGGCTGTACAGACAGGCTGGGGAAAGAGATGCTGGAAAGCAGTGCCACAGAAAGGGACCGCTGGGTCCTGAGCAGTGGCAAGTTGAACATGAGCCAGCAGTGCCCTGAGAGCCAGGAGGGCCAGCCCTGTCCTGGGGGCATCAGGGGCAGCATCACCAGCAGGTAAGGGAGGGGATTGTCCTGCTCTGCTCTGGTGTGGCCTCACCTCGAGTCCTGTGTTCACGTTTGGGCACTGCAATAAATGAAAGATTTTAAACAATTGGGGAGAGTCCATGGCAGGGCAACAAAGAAGGTGAAGGGCTTTGAGGTGAAGCTGCATGGCGAATGGCTGAGGTCCCTGGGTCCGTCCAGCTTGAAGGAGATTGAGGAGAGACCTCATTGCAGTCCACAGTTTCCTTACCACCTGCTGGCTGATGCCAGAGCTCCCTTTCTGAACCCAGACAAGCCACCCTTCTGGGTAACTACTCCCAGTTTGTATACCAGGCATGATGGTCTATAGTGTGAAACATCCCTTTGGTCTGTTCAGACCACCTGTCCCAGCTCCTTCCTTTTTTTTTTTTTTTGCATACCACTTCACTAGCAAAGTATGAGAAAAAATTTTTAAAAATTAGAAGAAATTAACTCTTCCCTAGCAGAAATCAGGGCAATATTCACCTCTTATTCCATATAATTTTTGTCACACCAAGCTTCAATACTCCCTAATATCCCATCACCTTCCTAATTATCTCTTTTGATACATATACACACAATCACCACTTCCTTAGTCTATGGAACACCTCTGTCAAATCTGTCAGGATTCCTCTCTCACCTGAGTGGTTCCTGTCTTATCTTTTTATGTAGATCAGTGAGAGATGTTTTCTTTTTCCCCTGAGATTGATTTTAATACTAACTTCAAAAATTCTGAGACTGTGTTAAGTACTTTTAAAACATAATCTATGAATACTATAGTGTATCAAGTTAACCAATAGGGAGGGATGGTATTTATCTCCTCAAAAGGTTCTACAATCAAAGTTAAAATATTCCAATACTTGCTGTCATTGTTTCAAAACACTGTTGTTGTAACTGTTGGGCAATGCATTGCTGCATCTTTAAAAAAAATCTGTGAGATCCTCTGACCTTCTGGAATAATTTCTATTCTATTTTTATTATAATTTGCTAGATAGATTTTTACATAGTTTAATATTTCAGTCTTGATACAGTACTCTTCAGAGTCCTATATTCTTAAATAATCTTTCTACTACTCTGTTTTGTATAAAGATGTTGATAATGATATTATCAGAATTAGTACTACACAAATGATAGCAGGAGAAATAATAACATTAAAGGTTAATGAGCCATTACTAGATTTAGCACAAAATTTAATGAACCACAATTTAGGGAAAATAAACCTTTTTGTATTTCCTTCCAGTAGCAATTAATTTTTTATTCTTAGGTTTTAAATTTATTTTCTTAATTTTTTGTTATTTCAGAGAAGGGGGATCTGATTTTTTAGAGCATTTCAGAATATTTCTAGTACCACTATATCATTTCAAATTTTCTAGTATTACAAACAGTGAATTCTGGATTTGCTGAAGGAATTAGGGAAAAGAAGAAGGCTCTCTCAATGTAAATCTTTTTATTGCACAGCATGATGGTAATTAGCAATGACTAAAAAACTTATTGCCAGGTGTTGTACTTCAGTGAACCAATTAAGTACAAACTTCACTTTAGTTAAGCACTTGAGCATATCTAAAATATATGTTTAGCTTAGTCTTCCTGAAATGGCTTGTTTAAATAATCTATTTCAGAATAATAAATATACACTTCTAGGATGAACATGTTCATATTTAAAGGTTAACTTTGAAAAAGGTAACAAAATACTTTGTTCAAGAATATGTTCATCCTATTCTCTTGCCTTAGTTTTAGAGCTTGCACTTAACAACACATGTGGATACAGAGCACACTGGTATTATTATTCTTGTTTGAACTTTCTTCTGACAGAAGTTTTCCTTAACTGGAAATTGAGGGTTCAAAAAGAGGAGGGCCTTCATCCTTTTAACACTGTTTTTTTAAATGGCAATTCTTTACTGTCCAATCTATGTTAAGTTGTTTGCAAGTAATTCTGCATAACATTTTTATAAAACAGATTATTGCTTCATATGGTGCTGCTTACATTATCTTTATATCTTAATAAATATTATTAATGAAAGCTTCCTCTGAATTTTCACCACACTGCTTTTTATGAATTAAATATGTTTCATTGAATCATATTTTGATGTCCTCCAAAGGACAGAACCTAACATGAAATATGACGAATCATTAAAGCATTTTTTTGCATGGTGATATATCTGAAAGGACCTTTCCCTTCACAGGTATCTGTAATATTTTTAGATCTTTATGGTGCTCTGTTGTGTTAACGTCATTAATTAATTATTTTAATTTCTTTAGGTCACATTATTTTTGGGCATAGTTCAATATATATTAAAAATCCAATGTATTGTGAAAGTCTTGTATTTCTTAAAGTTTTAAGGAATTAATTACTTTGTTGTACATTACTAAAATATTTTTGTACAGTCCAAATGGATGATTTTTTTTTCTTGTTATGTGTTAATCTCTGAAAAACTGGAGCTTGGCATTCTAGTGCTTACCTATTATTGAATGCATTACAGATTTTATATGAATGTGTACTTCCTAGTGTGTTGGGAGC